>NC_057808.1:176911384-177152841 GCF_018294505.1 Triticum aestivum | reverse complement strand
GTGGATGGACTAACCTTTTATTTATCTCGTACCTGAAATGATTTAAATCCATGAGCTACTGAAGTATTAAGTTATGAAATATAAGCCCTTTATGTGATGTCGCTCAGACGTCCGACTGTGGCACTCTCGTCATTTATTTTCAATATAAGCCCTTTATGTGATGTCGCTCAGACGTCCGACTGTGGCACTCTTGTCATTTACTTCCAATATAAGCCCTTTCTGTGATGTCGCTCAGACGTCCGACTGTGGCACTTTTGTCATTTACTTTCAATATAAGCCCTTTATGTGATGTCGCTTCAGACGTCCGACTGTGGCACGCACTGTCATTAATTCTCCATTATAAGCCCTTTATGTGGTGTCGCCTTGACGCCCGACTGCGGCATTGTTATTTCGTTTGTATCCTTTCGAGGAGTCATTCAGACACTCGATTGGCCTTCGGTATTACAGGGGTTTTCGGGAGGACTACCGCCTGACTTCCCTTTTATTTTCCATGCATGGCTATCTCCTTGTCTGAGTGCGCTTAGTTAATCTGTTCATATGCATCATGCTTACATTTGTTATATCTTATGTCCGAACTGTCTTGCGAGTACTTTCATAGTACTCACCTGGCTTGTTGATTTGGCCAGATGTTGACGAAGGCGATCTCATGGATGAGAAGTTTGATAGTGAGTCCGACGCCTAGAGGAATCCCAGTCAGTCCTGTGCGATCCTGGATATTGGTCACTTGTATTATATACGCTTCCGCCACCCACAATAAGTATCCTCGAGCCTCACTCCGATGCTCGAAGAGCTGTTAGATTCAGGAGTCATGTCACCCACTTCACTGTGATATATCCACCACCGCTTTTATTGTGAGTTAGTAGTTATGCCACCCTATCCGCCTTTATGTATTATTGGCGTGCTTGTAATAAATTGTTGAGCAGTCTCCGCTCAACCTTGTATTATATTTAGTACTCCTGGTTTTTCTTCTGTGATCAAGAATTTGTCTACCAGTGAGAAGGATTCTTCTCTACTGGTCCGTAAAAGGGATCGGTTTCTCAATAAATATTTTTATTGGAAAACCGGTCGTGACATATATCTAGTCCAGGGCCGGCATCAGTTTGGTATTTGAGTGTCTGGTAAGATAACCCAGTGAAGTCTAAACCCATAAATAAAGCTAGCTAGAGGGAAAAGCCATTTAAAAAAAAAATCCTCTCATCTCATATGAGGAGTGTTAATCCTAAGACTAATAGTTTGTTGTGTAGTACGGCTACAGTGATGCCCTGTCCATTTGTCCCTCCCCAACTAGATACTAGAGTAGCATTGTTGATGCCCTGTTCTTGCTGAACTCTATGCCTGCCAATGTGGCCATCCTCTAGGCTCTACGCGAGTGGGTGGCGCACGGCCACGCGAGGGGCGGCCGGCGCGGTGAGCACGAGCCCGCAGGGAAGTGGTGGGCGGCACAAACGGTGACTAAACAAGGGGAAAAGCGGGGTAATCGATGGAGACGCTCACCGTGGAGCTGGGCAAGGAGACGGCGAGGCCGAGGGTGGTCGGGGCAGCACGGATCGATGCCGAGAAGCAGTGGTCGGTGATGAGGAAGAAGAGGTCGATGTGCTCGATCCTTGATGACCCGGCTCCTATCCGTGGACGTAGGCGATGAAGGTGATGATGGTGTTGGTCCTGGCGCAGCTCCTAGGCACGACGACGGAGCACGGGGCGGTCGGTGGCCGCGGTGACGCACGGCGGCCGCGCTCGGGGAGGCATATCTGGAGGAGGAAGGTAGGCCGAGCGGGCGATTGTGGAGTGGAGGGAAGCTACGGGCGGCGCAGTGGGTCGGGGCGGTGGCGCAGTGGGTCGGGGGAGGGCGCGTGGATCTGGCGAGGGAGGGAGAGAGGCCAGAGGGAGAGGGGAGCAAGTGGAGTGGGGGGGGTTAGCAATGGCGCACCTTTTAGGGGTGCGCCATAAACATACATATACCAATGGCACACCTTCTCCTAGTGCCCCATTAGTAACTTTTTTTGGATTTTTAGTTGCATCTAATAATTTTTTAGAAAATGACGATCAAATTTGAAAACATTTATGAATGTGAAAAAATATCATCAAATTTGTTATTTGAAAATATTTATGAATATGAAAAAATATCATCAAATTTTTTATTTGAATTTTTTTTGGATTTTTAGTTGCATCTAATAATTTTTTAGAAGACATTTATGAATATGAAAAAATATCATCAAATTTGAAAAAATACTCATGAATTCAAAAAGTGCCCATGAAATTTAAAAATATTCATGAGTTCAAAAAATATTAACAAATTCAATACTTTTTGTGAGTTAGAAATTCAATACCAGAATAAACCTAAATAAAAATTGGTATACCAATGGCGCACCTCCTAGGGGTGCGCCATAAGTACCTTCATAGCAATGGCGCACCTTCTCCTGGTGCGCCATTAGTAATTTTTTTTGGATTTTTAGTTGCATCTAATAATTTTTAGAAAATGACGATCAAATTTGAAAACATTTATGAATGTCAAAAAATATCATAAAATTTCTTATTTGAAAATATTTATGAATATGAAAAAATATCATCAAATTTGTTATTTGAAAATATATTTTTTGGATTTTTAGTTGCATCTAATAATTTTCTAGAAAACATTTATGAATATGAAAAAATATCATCAAATTTGAAAAAATATTCATGAATTCAAAAAGTGCCCATGAAATTTAAAAATATTCATGAGTTCAAAAAATATTAACAAATTCAATACTTTTTGTGAGTTAGAAATTCAATAACAGAATAAACCTGAATAAAAATTGGTATACCAGAATAAAAATAAATACCAAAATAGACATAAATAAATATTCATGAGGACTAGAACAGAAGAAATGTCATTTCCATATGTCGAAATACAATCGAGAAATGAAGACTACAATTTAAATACAATCGATCTTAGCTAGCTATCTTTTCACAATCTTCTTGCCCTTCTTTTTCGCAAATGGAGTTCTTCTCTTGAACGGACGTCCTATAGGTAGGGTGGTCCTGCTTCTTCTTGTGGTGTATGGTACTTCATCGTCGTCGTCATCTTCCATCTTCGGGTCGCCGTACGTCACGGGAACCTCACGAGGTGCCCCTCGCCTTGATCTCTCCGCTCCTCACGAGCCAACCTAGTGAGGCTGCCCCTAAGGAGGTCTTGTGTCGCCCGCCTCATGAGGCTTCGCCCCTTACGAGGGTCTTGAGTGTCTGCTGGTGAAGATAGGCCGTACCAGGCCGCTAGTGGAGCCACGCCGTGGGCCGCAGGCAGGAAAGTCTGGGGACTCCCGTTCCCAGAACGCCGACAGGGGCTCCGCTGACCCAAGAAAGGTTCGAACTCTGGGGCGTGTGCGAAGAAATCAACCTCTCCAGCCAGCCAATTCGTCGCCCCCACGGCCTAGCTCCATGAACAAGAAAGGAAAGGGACACAACAGTTTACCCAGGTTTGGGCCACCTTGCGGTGTAAAACCCTACTCCTGATTTTGGGTGGATTAGCCTCACGAGGGGCTGATGATGAACTAGTAAAGGGCAAGAACAACCTGAGGAGGCATGTTCTTGTGTGGATGTGAGTTAGTGAGGGTTTGGGTTGGATCCCGGATCCCTTCCTATGGTGGTGGCTAAGCTATATTTATAGTGGCCTCGGTCCTCTTCCTCCAAAACAAAGGTGGGAAGGGATCCCACAGTGGCCAAGTTTGAAGGGGGACAAATACTACATCTTATCCCGACGAAAGGCGGTCTTCGCCTGCAAAGCATCTGCTCATGACGTTGTGGTGGGCTCGGTGATGACATCCGTCCTGCCATCCTGCTGGTCTTGGTCTCGTTGCACGGGAATGGAAACCTTTGGTTGATTCCTCGGGCCCCCGCGCCTGCGCTTGCCTCCTTAGCACCAAAGAGGAAACCTGCCATGCTACGCCCGCTGGCGCCTGCCTGCCCTTGGTCGTCATGGCTTGCGTCACCCCAATCTCACGAGGTGGGCACCTGCATAGGAATCTCCGCTCCTCAGGAGCCAGCCTAGGGAGGCTGCTCCCTCTGGAGGTCTTGGTGTCGTCCGCCTCGCAAGGCTTGGCCCCTCGCGAGGGTCTTATCTTGCCGGTGCTGAAGATGGGCCGTACCAGGCCGTCGATGGAGCCACGCTGTGGGTCGCAGGTAGGCAGGTCTGGGTACCCTAGTTCCCAGAACACCGTCATGATCAAACAAGTTTAGTCCAAAGTGGGAAGGCCCTTATCGGCTAGTGCGAGTCACCAGACCTGGTATAATCCGTCTTGAGACCGAAGATGGCACTCTGGTGCAGAACTCGTGGAATATTGAGCATATTCGCAAGTTCTACCCATGAGGTGCGGTTGTCGGGCAACCCGGCAATCTCTTTTGTACAAGTCTGTCTGTAAGACATGTAAGCCTTTGTAAAAAGCCAGACGCGGACCCTGTGCATAGTGAAATAAAGCTAAGTGTTTCACAACTCTTTGTCAAAATACATATTTATTTGTGTATGTTTAATGTGATGTTGTGTTACGTTTTGCCTTTTATGAAATTCTTAACGAGCCGTCAGGGTCTCCAGCCTCCTCTTTTCTCTTGTCTCTTTTTCTCAAGGGAAAGAAGGTTTCCTTGCGTGTAAGTTTCTCGCGGGGAGTGACGGTATGGATACCCGAGGGTGTTCAAGTTATCATTTATTGACAAGAAGTACTACAAAGAAAAATTTAAGTTGAAAAACTTTAAACAAATTCTTTGTTATAGTTGCTATTTTTCCTTGAACGATTTTGGCCTTTATATGAAAAACCTGCACGCCAAGGAACCTTGTCGGGAATATTTGCGCTCTTATTTTGTTTCGAGTCTGCTCAACAACTTAAGTAGCTGCATTGAGACCGTCAAGTGTAACCTTGTCAGCAACGACACTTGCAGCAGGCTGCTAAGTATCCGTTGCTCAAGCACTCACGACAAGAGTGTGCGCACCAGCGAGTTTCTGGCAAGCGTAGGGTACAAATATCATGCAAAGACATAATAAGACAAGGGGGATAGCATGCATTCATCCATCAACACAAGTTATATGACATCCAAAGACAGTTCTAATCAAAGATAAATCTGTCTTTTACATGAATTATATATACTTGGGACAAGGAATGGCGAGGGGGTTAGTGCCTGTGCTGGCCCTCGATACTAGGGATCTTTCCAACCCTATCAACGATAGGAGCGACGTGCTTTTTAGCGACCTTGGTGTCGGCTCCCTGATACGTCTCCAACGTATCCATAATTTATAAATTATTCATGCCATGTTTACAATAGTTTTATATGGTTTAGGTGCACTTTTTATGTAACTTTTATATGATTTTCATGGACTAACATATTGACCTAGTGCCCAGTGCTAATTGCTGTTTTCTGCTTGTTTTTTGTTTTCCCAAAAATCCATTTCAAATGAAGTCCAAATGAAGCAAAACTTTTTGACCTTTTTTGGAACAAAAGTGACCCGCGAAGCTTCGTGGGAGGACCAGAAGAGACACGAGCCCCCCACAAGCCACCAGGGAGCGCCTAGGGGGTGGCCACGGCCTGGTGGCTTATGGGCCAACCAATAGTAATAGGGAAAATTCTGACTCCATCGCGTCATTCCAACTCTGGAAATTCTTATAAATAGGGAAACCCCCAGAAATAACCCTAGAACTTCGACTCCATCGCCGCAAGCCTCTGTACCAAAGAGATCTCACATAGAGCCCTGTTCCGGCACCATGTCGAAGGGGGAATCATCACCAGAGGCCATCTTCATCATTTCGGCGGTCTCCATGACGAGGGAGTAGTTCACCCTCGGGGCTGAGGGTATGTACCAGTAGCTATGTGTTTGATCTCTCTCTCATGTTCTTAATTTGGCACGATCTTGATGTACCGTGAGCTTTGTTAATATAGTTGGATCATATGGTGTTTCTCCCTCTCTATCTTGTTGTGATTAATTGAGTCTTTCCCTTTGAGGTTTCACTATCATCAGATTGAATATTTTGGATTTGAGAACACTTGATGTATGTCTTACATGTGGATACCCATGGTGACAATGGGGTGTTCTATTGATTCACTTGATATATGTTTTGGCAATCAACTTGTGGATTCCCGCGGTGACATTGGGGTAATCTAGGCATAGAGGTTGATGCACGTTTTCGTCCTAGTTTCTCCGGTAGAAATACTCTTTGAAGTTCTTTGTGTTGGATTGAATATTATGAATCTGAAGTTATTTCATGCTTATCGAATAATCAAGTCATGAATATTTGTGGTGACATTGGAGTATCTAGGTGACATTAGAGTTGGTTGATGAGTATCATATGGTGTTATTTTAGTACGAACTCTAGGGTTGTTTGTGACACTTATAGGAATGACTCAATAGATTGATCGGAAAAGATCACTTTGAGGTGGTTTCATACCCTACAACAATTTCACATTATGTTCTCTGCCAGATAAGAACTTTGGAGTTATTCTTTGTCGCATGTTGTGGGATTGTTATATGATTCAATTATGTTAGCACTATTGAGAGATCGCACTAGTGAAACTATTAACTCTAGGCCTTGTTTCTAAGCATTGCAATACCATTTGTGCTCACTTTTGTTACTTGCTACCTTGCTGTTTTTATATTTTCACATTACAAAAACCTATATCTGCTATCCATACTACACTTGTATCACCATCTCTTCGCCGAACTAGTGCACCTATAGAATTTGCCATTGTATTGGATGTATTGGGGACACAAGAAATTTCTTGTATTTGGTTGTAGGGTTGTTTGAGAGAGACCATATTCATCCTACGCCTCCCACGGATTTATAATCCTTAGGTCATCCACTTAAGGGAAAATTGCTACTGTCCTACAAAACTCTGTGCTTGGAGGCCCAACAGGAGTCAACACGAATACGTTGGGTAGTAGACATCACTCCCTTTAGAAAGCTGGTGAAAACTTTGGAGAGATCAACGCCAGGGTTCCGGTGCACCACTTTGACGAGCACCTTGAAGAGACATCCCGGCAAATCTTGCGGGATTTACTAGCAAGATGAGTAGTTTGAGCTTCATGATTCTTCTCCAGCGCTTCGATGAGGATTTTGAAGAACGAAGTAAGCTTGACGCTGGTGGTATCCCTCTCGTTGGTGGAGAAGCGGTAATCCCGCAGACCCATTTTGGATAACTGCGCAGTGATACATCCTACGGCTACCACAAGGCGATCAATCCAGAGCTTCATGGTGTCCTTGTACTCGTTGAAGGAGTTTGCAACGCTCTGAAGTAGGGCCTTCTCGTTCTAGAGATCCTTTGACAGTATCCTTTCCCACTGTCTGGCGCATTCAAGGGTCTTTTCTAAGGTGGTTTAATTTCAGCTTGTGATCAACGATGATGTCATTAGCTTTAGTGAGCTCTTGGTTCTTGGCAGACACTGAGGTTTGCAGCTCCGCCAAGGTGTTAGCTGTCTTCTCTCTATCTGCTTTGAGCGCCAAGACCTTGTTGTTGATGGTAATATCTACTTAAAGCTTCTTTACCTTGCCCTCCAATTCATTCTTGGCAGCCTCTACAGCTTCGACAGCATTACCGGCTTCTTTGATCTTTCCGGCATGGTCCACAGCTTGAGCTTCGACTTCCTCCTTATGCTTTCGCTCTAGTTCATGTGTCTGTTGTGCAAGGAAGGCTTGAATTTCACCATCCTTGCCATGGAGTTTGGCGGCAAGCGCTTCCTCATGAGCGGAAAGCTCTTCCTCATGTGTGTCAAGACCAATCTTGCGCTCATTCAATTGGGTTTCAGTTGCCGCTGTCCTCTGCGTAGCCTCCTGCTGTGCCTTCACTACTACAGGATGGTCCAAACGCGACACTACGATCAGAGGCCCTTCGACGAAACTGTGTGCGATGCCATAATCACATACGGTGGTGTAAAAAAACCGTCAAAAAAGGTGCAAAACGTTTGCGATGACAGATGCATCAAACACGGTTCGGAATTTAATTGCGAGTGCGATGCTGGGCATACGGTTCAGCTGAATTAACTGTTTGGGATGAGGAGGAACAAAAGAAACGGGCAGCCAGATGAAGGCGTATGCGATATACAGCATACGGTTCACTGGTGTGTGATTAGGCAACACAATGGAAACGGTTCAACTGAACAAGATGTGTGTGATACGCGGCAAACAGGTCCGTAATCAGAAATGTGTACGAAGACCAATAATAACACAAATGATTGCTGCTAATAAGCCGTGTGAATTGCTCTGTCTACAGTAGAATAACATGTATATATATATGACTGAAATAAACATCCAATTACATAAGTGACTATACAGATCATTCGCACACACGTCAATAAACAATTGCATGCATTCTAAAGTAGGAGAAACGATCGTCTAGTCATCTACTTCTTGTGATTCTCCCGCCACTGCTATGTGGCTCGATCCCTCGTCTGGGTCAGGAAGAAGATAGTTCCTCATGTCAATGATCCGCGTGTAAATCTCGTAGCTTGTGTACGCACCCATGGCCGCGTACTTGAAATGGTGTTCATCCAGTCTCTCATGCCACACACCGTGCCAGGCGTTCTTGTCCTTATTGCTCTCTTCCTTCATCTTCGCGTAGTAGAGGTCGATGATGGCCGAGGCGAGGTCAACCAGGGAGTTCAGTTTGTTTTTGTTGCTGCCCCAGACCTTGTAGTGGGGCTGGATTTTGACAAGATTCGGGCATTTCAAGCCCGAACCTTGAGCGCTTTTAGATCGTTGGTGGTGTCTACCGCAGCGAAACTATAGTCGGAGCTATTGATAAAGCTGGAGAAACGCTCACAAGGCGTTGTGGCCAGGTGGTAGTGGTAGATGATAGCCCACAAGTATAGGGGATCGCAACAGTTTTCGAGGGTAGAGTATTCAACCCAAATTTATTGATTCGACACAAGGGGAGCCAAAGAATATTCTCAAGGATTAGCAGTTGAGTTGTCAATTCAACCACACCTGGATAACTTAGTATCTGCAGCAAAGTATTTAGTAGCAAAATAGTATGGAAGTAACAGTAACAGTGGCAAAAGTAACAGTGATAGTTTTGTAGTAATTGTAACAGTAGCAACGGAAAAGTAACTAAGCAAAGAGCAATATGTGAAAAGCTCGTAGGCATTGGATTGGTGATGGAGAATTATGCCGAATGCGATTCCTCATGCAATAGTTATAACATAGGGTGACACAGAACTAGCTCCAATTCATCAATGTAATGTAGGCATGTATTCCGAATATAGTCATACGTGCTTATGGAAAAGAACTTGCATGACATCTTTTGTCCTACCGTCCCGTGGCAGCGGGGTCCCATTGGAAACTAAGGGATATTAAGGCCTCCTTTTAATAGAGTACCGGACCAAAGCATTAACACATAGTGAATACATGAACTCCTCAAACTACGGTCATCACCGGCAGTGGTCCCGGTTATTCTCACATCGGAGTTAACGGATCGTAACACATAATAGGTGACTATAGACTTGCAAGATAGGATCAAGAACTCACATGTATTCATGGAAACATAATAGGTTCAGATCTGAAATCATGGCACTCGGGCCCTAGTGACAAGCATTAAGCATAGCAAAGTCATAGCAACATCAATCTCAGAACATAATGGATACTAGGGATCAAACCCTAACAAAACTAACTCGATTACATGGTAAATCTCATCCAAACCATCACCGACCAGCAAGCCTACGATGGAATTACTCACGCACGGCGGTGAGCATCATGAAATTGGTGATGGAGGAAGGTTGATGATGACGATGGCGACGGATTCCCCTCTCCGGAGCCCCGAATGGACTCCAGATCAGCCCTCTCGCGAGAGATTAGGGCTTGGCGGTGTCTCCGTGTCGTAAAACGCGATGAATCCTTCTCCCTGATTTTTTTCTCCCCGAACGTGAATATATAGAGTTGGAGTTGAGGTCGGTGGTGCTCCAGGGGGCCCATGAGGCAGGGGGCGCCCAGGGGGGTAGGCGCGCCCCCACCCTCGTGGACAGGGGTGTGGGCCCCCTGGCCTTGATTCTTTTGCCAATATTTTTTATTAATTCCAAAAATAATCTCCGTTGATTTTTAGGTCATTCTGAGAACTTTTATTTTTGCACAAAAATAACATCATGCCAATTATGCTGAAAACAGCGTCAGTCCGAGTTAGTTCCATTCAAATCATACAAGTTAGAGTCCAAAACAAGGGCAAAAGTGTTTGGAAAAGTAGATACGTTGGAGACGTATCAACTCCCCCAAGCTTAAACCTTTGCTTGTCCTCAAGCAATTCAGTTGATGAACTGAATGTGATAAAGAAAAACTTTTACAAACTCTGTTTGCTCTTGTTGTTGTAAATATGTAAAGCTAGCATTCAAGTTTTCATCAAAGATTATGAACTAACCATATTCACAGTAACATTTTGGTCTCATGTTTACTCATATCAATGGCATAATCAACTAGCGAGCAATAATAATAAATCTCGGATGGCAACACTTTCTCAAAACAATCATAATATGATATAACAAGATGGTATCTCGCTAGCCCTTTCTGAGACCGCAAAATATAAATGCAGAGCACCTCTGAAGATCAAGGACTGACTAAACATTGTAATTCATGGTAAAAGAGATCCAGTCATAGTCATACCCAATATAAATTAATAGCAATGGATGCAAATGACAGCGGTGCTCTCCAACTGGTGCTTTTTAATAAGAGGGTGATGACTCAACATAAAAGTAAATAGATAGGCCCTTCGCAGAGGGAAGCAGGGATTTGTAGAGGTGCCAGAGCTCGGTTTTGAAATAGAGATGAATAATATTTTGAGCGGCATACTTTCGTTGTCAACATAACAACCAAGAGATCTCTATATCTTCCATGCTACACACATTATAGGCGGTTCCCAAACAGAATGGTAAAGTTTATACTCCTGCTCCACCAACAATTATCAATCCATGGCTGGCTCGAAACAACGAGTGCCTCCAACTAACAAGAGTCCCAGGGTAGTTTTGTTTGCAATTATTTCAATTTGATTTGCTTAGAGCATGGGACTGGGCGTCCAAGTGACCAGCCATTTTTCTCGTGAGTGAGGAGCGGAGTCCACTCATCTTGAGAATAACCCAACTAGCATGGAAGATACAGACAGCCCTAGTTGATACATGAGCTATTCGAGCATACAAAACAAAATTTCATTTGAAGGTTTAGAGTTTGGCACATACAAATTTACTTGGAACGGCAAGTAGATACCGCATATAGGAAGGTATGGTGGACTCATATGGAATAGCTTTGGGGTTTATGGAAGTGGATGCACAAGCAGTATTCCCTCTTAGTACAAGTGAAGGCTAGAAATACACTCGGAAGCGACCAACTAGAGAGCGACAACAGTCATGAACATGCATTAAAATTAATGAACATTGAGTGCAAGCATGAGTAGGATATAATCCACCATGAACATAAATATCATGGAGGCTATGTTGATTTTGTTTCAACTACATGCGTGAACATGTGCCAAGTCAAGTCACTCAAATCATTCAAAGGAGGATACCACCCTATCATACCACATCACAACCATTTTAATAGCATGTTGGCACGCAAGGTAAACCATTATAAACTCCTAGCTAATTAAGCATGGCATAAGCAACTATAATCTCTAATTGTCATTGCAAACATGTTCATTCATAATAGGCTGAATTAGGAACAATGAACTAATCATATTTACAAAAACAAGAGAGGTCAAGTTCATACCAGCTTCTCTCATCTCAGTCAGTCCATCATATATCGTCATTATTGCCTTTCACTTGCACGACCGAACGATGTGGATAATAATAATAGTGCACGTGTATTGGACTAAGCTGGAATCTGCAGGCATCTGACACACTGGAGAAGACAAGATAATATGGGCTCTTTGTTAAATCAACAATAATGCATATAAGAGCCACTTCAATCTTTTCATTTTGGTCTTCTCCTCTCGACCCCCAAAGAAAAGAAAAGAAATAAAACTATTTACACGGGAAAGCTCCCAACAAACAAAAGAAGAACAGGAAATCTTTTTGGGTTTTCTTTTATTACTACTACAAGCATGGAAAGTAAACTAGCTAAAAGCTACAACTATTTTTTTTGTTTTTCTTAAGGTTATTCAAACACACAAGAAGAAAGCAAGAAAAGAAAATAAACTAGCATGGATATTAAAGTGAAAAAGTATGAGAACCGACAACTAGAATGAGTGTGTGAACATGAATGTAATGTCGGTGAGAAATACGTACTCCCCCAAGCTTAGGCTTTTGGCCTAAGTTGGTCTATGCCCATGGATCAAAGTTGTGGTTGGGGTCGTACTGAGATGGAGCCTCGGGGTACCACTGTTTGGTGATCCCCTCCGGATCCCACTGGTAAACCGACTGATGTGGAGGATCAGGTTGTGGCTCCGGCTCTGGCTCTGTAGCTGATGTGGGGTTCTGGTAGGCATGAAATGCCTCCGGTAGAACAATATATTTGCCTGAAGATAAGACAAACAAAGAAGGAGCAGGCAAAGTAATAGTCTCAGGGTGATTTTTATCAAATATCAGTCTGTAGTTAAGCATCTTTTTCTTATTCTTAACAATAAAATCATGTGCTACCATACTCTTATAGTCTAGGAAAACAGGAGGCAACAACTTTTCTTCTTTCTCATAATGCCTAATAGGTAAGTTAAAGTGTGCAGCGAGGCGCGAGGCGAAGATACCTCCCAAGATGGGACCCTTCATGCGGTTCAGACTTAACCGCTTGGCAATAATAGAGCCTAGACTAAAAGTGTTGTCACGAAACAAGGCATGGCACAAAATAACAATATCAGGGGCAGTAAGGTTTCCATAGTTTCCGCGACCAATTAAACATCTACTAGCAAATATCGCAAAGTAATGCAGAACCGGAAAGTGTATGCTAGTGATTCTTTCCTCAGAAACTTTCCTTGTTTCCCCTACAGCAATCATATCAATAAACCCTTCCACATCATTACGATGTGGTTCCTCTATGCTGCCAGTAAGGGGTATCTTACAGACCCGGCAGAAGTCAGAAAGGGACATCTCCATATGCTCATCATATAAATAAAATTCCACTGAAGGTGGTGATCTCCTAGCATTGAAATGAAAATTTTGCACGAAAATATTCGTGAGTAAGAGATACTGTTCGCGCTGGTCACGGAGGAAGTCGGTGAGGCCCGCATTCTCAACCAAAGAATAAAAATCATCATGAATCCCGGCCGCTGTTAAGAACTCATAGGCTATTCACACGACCGAACTTCCGCGATGCGAGGGAGATTATATTTGGGCCTCTTATCCTCCTCACTTTGCTTGTCCTTTGAGCTTCGGCTCGAAGAGCCCCTAAAAAATCTCTTCATCATTTTCTGAAAATTTCTGAAATTTTTAGTAACTTAAAATAAAAGTGAACCAAACTCAACAAAATTGATAGCAACTACTCCCACAAGTGCCTAGAGACTATATCATGCATTAGAACTACTTGGGACCATATAAATTTGACATGCAAGCTCAACAACAAGGTCACCTAAGCAGCAAAAATTTGCAATAAATAAAGCACTAGAACAAAAACTAATTGGACCATTGGAGGAGTCACATACCGAAGAACAATCCCCCAAAGCGGTTTTGTGAGTGGAGCTTTGAGCAAGGAGATCAAAAATGGCAGCAAGATGAGCTAGAACTCATGATTGAGCTGGTTGTTGATTTTTTTGGGAGGAAGAAGGAGTGTGTGGTGGCTGGAATAAGTGGAGGGGAGCCACCAGGGGCCCATGAGGCAGGAGGAGCACCCAGGGGGTGGGCGCGCCCTGGACCCTCGTGGCCAGGTGGCTGCCCCCTCTGATGTGTTCTCAGTGCCAGATATTCTCAAATATTCTAGAAAAAAATCATATTTCATTTTCAAGGCATTTGGAGAACTTTTATTTTTGGGGTATTTTTTATTGCGAGGATAAATCAGAAAACGGACAGAAAATACTATTTTTGCTTCATTTAATCTAAATTACAGAAAGTAAAATGAGGGTACAGAAGGTTGTGCTTTCTAACTTCATCCATCTCATGCTCATCAAAAGGAATCCACTAACAAGGTTGATCAAGTCTTGTTAACAAACTCATTCCGAATAACATGGAACCGGAATTTTGAATAACACTAGGTTACCTCAACGGGGATATGCATATCCCCAAAATTAAGAATATCATATTTCTTCTTGACAGTAGGAAGAGGAAATTCAAAACCACCAATAATAATCGATGGAATTTTTCCAATAGAACTGATACTGTGGACTTGAGGTTGTTTCCTCGGAAAGTGTACTGTATGCTCATTACCATTAACATGAAAAGTGACATTGCCTCTGTTGTAATCAATAACGGCACCTGCAGTATTCAAAAAGGGTGTACCAAGGATAATTGACATACTATCGTCCTCGGGAATATCCAGAATAACAAAGTTCGTTAAAATAGTAACATTTGCAACCACAACAGGCACATACTCACAAATACCGACAGGTATAGCACTTGATTTATCGGCCATTTGCAAAGATATTTTAGTAGGAGTCAACTTATTCAAATCAAGCCTACGATATAAAGAGAGAGGCATAACACTAACACCGGCTCCAAGATCACATAAAGCAGTTCTAACATAGTTTCTTTTAATGGAGCATGGTATAGTTGGTACTCCTCGATCTCCAAGTTTCTTAGGTATTCCACCCTTAAAAGTATAATTAGCAAGCATGGTGGAAATTTCAGCTTCCAGTATCTTTCTCTTATTTGTAACAATATCCTTCATATACTTAGCATAAGGATTCATTTTAAGCATATCAGTAAAACGCATACGGAAGAAGATAGGTCTAATCATTTCAGCAAAACGCTCAAAATCCTCATCATCCTTTTTCTTGGATGGTTTAGGAGGAAAAGGCATGGGTTTCTGAATCCATGGTTCCCATTCTTTACCATGCTTCCTAGCAACGAAATATCTCTTATCATAGCGTTGATTATTTGATTGTGGGTTATGAAGATCAACAACATGTTCAATTTCTACATCATTGTTATTACTAGGTTGAGTATCAACATGAACATCATCTTTAACATTATCACTAGGTTCATGTTCATCACCAGACTATGTTTCAACATCAGAGATAGAAATATCATTGGGATTCTCAGGTGTGTCAACAATAGGTTCACTAGAAGCATGCAAAGTCCTATCATTTTTCTTTTTCTTCCTCTTAGAAGGACTAGGTGCATCAACATTAGTTCTATGAGAATCCTGCTCAATTCTCTTAGGATGACCCTCAGGATACAAAGGTTCCTGAGTCATTTTACCCCCTCTAGTCATAACTCTAACATCATTATCATTCTTCTTATTATTTAATTCATTGAGCAAATCATTCTGAGCATTAAGCACTGGTTCTACTTGAGTGGTAACCATAGAAGCATGTTTACTAATGAGTTTAAGTTCACCTTTAACTCTAGACATATAATCACTCAAGTGGTCAAGCATATCAGCATTGTGTTTCAATTGTCTACCAACATAAGCATTGAAGTATTCTTGTTTGACAATGAAATTATCAAACTCATCTAAGCATTGGCTAGCAGACTTATAACGAGGAATATCACCTTCATCAAATCTATAGAGAGAATTTACCTTTACTACCTGTGTCGGGTTATCAAGACCATGTATTTCTTCAACAGCCGGCAAATTAAGACCATGTATTTCTTCAATAGGAGGTAAATTCTTAACATCTTCAGTTTTAATACCTTTTTCTTTCATAGATTTCTTTGCCTCTTGCATATCTTCAGGACTGAGAAATAGAATACCCCTTTTCTTCGGAGTTGGCTTAGGAGTTGGTTCAGGAAGAGTCCAATTATTTTCATTAGCCAACATATTACTCAATAGCTATTCAGCTTGATCAACTGTTCTTTCCCTGAAAACACAACCGGCACAACTATCCAAGTGGTGTTTGGAAGCATCTGTTAGTCCATTATAAAAGATATCAAGTATTTCATTTTTCTTGAGAGGATGATCAGGCAAAGCATTAAGTAATTGGAGAAGCCTTCCCCAAGCTTGTGGGAGACTCTCTTCTCCAATTTGCACAAAATTATATATTTCCCTTAAGGCAGCATGTTTCTTATGAGCGGGGAAATATTTGGCAGAGAAGTAGTAAATCATATCCTGGAGACTACGCACACAACCAGGATCAAGAGAATTAAACCATGTTTTAGCATCACCCTTTAATGAGAACGGAAATAATTTAAGGATATAATAGTAGAGAGTTTTCTCATCATTACTGAACAGGGTGGGTATATCATTTAATTTAGTAAGATGTGCCACAACAGTTTCAGATTCATAGCCATAAAAAGGATCAGATTCAACCAAAGTAATTATCTCAATATCAATAGAGAAATCATAATCCTTATCAGTAACGAAGATAGGTGAAGTAGCAAAAGCAGGGTCATATTTTATTCTAGCATTCAAAGATTTTTCTTTCAGCATAGCTAATAATTTCTTAAGATCATTCCTATCATTGCAAGCAAGAAAGTCTCTAGCACTTTCTTCATCCATAACATAACCCTCAAGCACAATAGGCAATTCATATCTAGGGGGAGAATCTTCATCATCACTTTCATCAATATTATCAATTTCAATAATTCCATTCTCTCTAGCCCTAGCAAGTTGTTCATCAAGAAATTCACCTAGTGGCACAGTAGTATCAAGCATAGAAGTAGTTTCATCATAAGTATCATGCATAGCAGAAGTGGCATCATCAATAACATGCGACATATCAGAATTAATAGCAAAAGCAGGTTTATGTGTCGCAAGCTTACTCAAAACAGAAGGTGAATCAAGTGCAAAGCTAGATGGCAGTTCCTTACCTCCCCTCGCAATTGAGGGAAAAATCTTAGTTCTTTTGTCTTTCAATTTCCTCATAGTGACCAGCAGATATAAATCCCAAGTGACTCAAAGAATAGAGCTATGCTCCCCGGCAACGGCGCCAGAAAATAGTCTTGATAGCCCACAAGTAGAGTGTTCAACCCAAATTTATTGATTCGACACAAGGGGAGCCAAAGAATATTCTCCAGTATTAGCAGTTGAGTTGTCAATTCAACCACACCTAGATAACTTAGTATCTGCAGCAAATTATTTAGTAGCAAAGTAGTATGGAAGTAACGGTAACAATGGCAAAAGTAACAGTAATAGTTTTGTACTAATTGTAACAGTAGCAACGGAAAAGTAACTAAGCAAAGAGCAATATGTGAAAAGCTCGTAGGCATTGGATCGGTGATGGAGAATTATGCTGGATGCGATAGTTATAACATAGGGTGACACAGAACTAGCTCCAATTCATCAATGTAATGTAGGCATGTATTCTGAATATAGTCATACGTGCTTATGGAAAAGAAATTGCATGGCATCTTTTGTCCTACACTCCCGTGGCAGCGGGGTCCCATTGGAAACTAAGGGATATTAAATGCCTCCTTTTAATAGAGTACCAGACCAAAGCATTAACACATAGTGAATACATGAACTCCTCAAACTACGGTCATCACCGGTAGTGGTCCCGATTATTGTCACTTCGGGGTTAACGGATCATAACACATAATAGGTGACTATAGACTTGCAAGATAGGATCAAGAACTCACATATATTCATGAAAACATAATAGGTTCAGATCTGAAATCATGGCAATCGGGCCCTAGTGACAAGCATTAAGCATAGCAAAGTCATAGCAACATCAATCTCAGAACATAATGGATACTAGGGATCAAACCCTAACAAAACTAACTCGATTACATGGTAAATCTCATCCAACCCATCACCGTCCAGCAAGCCTACGATGGAATTACTCACGCACGGCGGTGAGCATCATGAAATTGGGGATGGAGGAAGGTTGATGATGACGATGGCGATGGATTCCCCTCTCCGGAGCCCCAAACGGACTCCAGATCAGCCCTCCCGAGAGAGATTAGGGCTTGGCGGCGGCTCCCTGTCGTAAAACGCGATTAATCCTTCTCCCTGATTTTTTTTCTCCCCGAACGTGAATATATAGAGTTGGAGTTGAGGTCGGTGGTGCTCCAGGGGGCCCACGAGGCAGGGGGCGCCTAGGGGGTTAGGCACGGCCCCACCCTCGTGGACAGGACGTGGGCCCCCTAGCCTTGATTCTTTCGCCAGTATTTTTTATTAATAGAAAAAATGACCTCTGTTGATTTTCAGGTCATTCCGAGAACTTTTATTTCTGCACAAAAATAACATCATGGCAATTCTGCTGAAAACGGCGTCAGT
Source organism: Triticum aestivum (assembly GCF_018294505.1). Taxonomy (NCBI): domain Eukaryota; kingdom Viridiplantae; phylum Streptophyta; class Magnoliopsida; order Poales; family Poaceae; genus Triticum; species Triticum aestivum. Next base: position 177,134,614 of record NC_057808.1, on the reverse strand, counting down.
CCGGGTTAGTTCCATTCAAATCATACAAGTTAGAGTCCAAAACAAGGGCAAAAGTGTTTGGAAAAGTAGATACGTTGGAGACGTATCAGTAGACAAGGACGTCATGTCGCACGCACAACTGGGTGACGGCAACCTTCTGATCGTGCCCGGCACGACCCATGGTGTACTCGAGGTCGAAGCCGACCACTTGGTACTTGTCCTTGGCAAGGAACTACTCCATTATTTGGATGGAGCTCTCCACCGAGACCAGATCGTTCGTGTACATCACCGAGAGAGCCTTCCCCCTCATGTGGGTGTCCACGACGTGTTGCGTGGTGAACTGCAAGCCATTGTCATCGTCGACCGGTGGGAGCGCCATTGGAGCCACGGGGGGCGCCATTGGAACTGCTGGATGTCCTCTCTGTATGTGTCCTTGTGGGTGTGCTTATTGTGTCGTCTGAGACGAGAGATGAAGGTAAATGGCCGTAGGAATAAAAGGGGGCTGGACGGCGTGGATTCTCGGCGTGTCCGCATGGCAGTTTTTGCAGCAGGTAACTGCATCGTCGTGTCGCGCCCGGCGCAACCGCATGCACACGAACGTGCATGATCGTGCATCGGCCCCACACACTGGCAGCGCGCATGGAGGGACGAGGGCAGAGCACCCGGAGGGACACGAGAGCAGAGCGCGCGCGGCGGGACGCGAGCAGAGCGCGCCGCGGCTGCCTGAACCGCAAGCAACCACACGCATAGAGCAGTTGAACACGCAGGAAATGGTCGCCTACAAGCCGGCCGACAGTTGCATCGCTGCGTAGAGAGTGGCCGTGTGCTACCACCTCCGGCTAGTCTATAGTCTCCTTTATATTTGTATTTTATATAACGAACAAAATGTTAATGCATGTTATAAAAATTATATAATTGTAAACTATGATCAAATACAAATCCAACTATATAATCTTTGGCGACATGCATTTGTATTTTATTTGTTAAATCATACTTATAAACCAGGATAGTGGTATAGTAGGTAATTAAATCGCAAACGTTTTTTTATTAACTGTATGTGCACGTGGCCTTTTGTCCTCCTCTCGCACGTCTTGTCACCCCGCTGCCGCAGACGGCTTACAACGCAAGCTTGCGCAGCGCGCGCGGGCGTTCTTTTGGCCAAACGGTGGCGCTAATGAATCGTCGGTGAGCCCGTTCCCGTGCAACCTCGCAGGTTCCCGTGCAAGCTTCCCGCCCGACTCGGTGAAATCCCCCAAAATCCCAATGCTTACCAGCCTACTATAAAAACCCTCACGGCCGGCGAGTCATGCGTCGCATTTTCCCCTCCCTCCCTATAGCTTATCTCGTCTGCTTCTCCCACAATCGCCAATGGCACCGGTATGTCATCGTCGCTCAGCCACTCCGCCGTGATCAGAGGACAGCTCCAGCTGGGAGGCTACACCACGGCGGCGGCGCAGTCCCCGGTGTAGTGTAGTGCGTGTGGCGTCCCTGTTGGGTTGCGCAGAACACCGACCACATGCTCCGCCGCCGGTGCCCGTCGGCAGCTCTTGCCGACCACCGTTGCCGCCACACCACCGTCGAAATCCAGGGCCATCGCCCCCTCCGCTGCCACGGCCCGAAGGCGGGAGGTGGCCGTCGTGGCCGCCACCCCACTGCCGGCCACTGTGGCCATCACCCGCTCCGCCACCGCGGCCCGAAGGCGGGAGGTGGTGGTCGTGGCCGCCACCCCGTCGTCGGCCGCCGTGGCCGCCAGCCCACCGTCAACCGCCGGGGTCATCACCCGCTCCGCCACCGCCACCCGAAGGCAGGAGGTGGAGGTGGAAGCCCACACATGCGTCAGCGACCTTGCGCGCTACACCAAGTTCCCGCGAGAGGAGGAGGAGCGCCTCGTCGAGCATGCAAAGAGCCTTACCACCGCCGTGGCCACGCCACATGCTGCCTCAGAGGCAAGGAATCAGGAGATCTACGAGGAGAACCACCGCTTCGAGAGGGGTCGTATGGAGCGGCAGAGGGCGTTTGAGGTGAGCGTCGCTGAAGCTGCAACAGCGGCAGGAACCATATTGCGGTTTCCCAGCTCGTCGGTAGGCTCCTCCTCCTCCGCCTCTTACTGAGCACGCTCGGCAGAGGAGAGGCAGCCGGAACTAGTATAAAGCCCCTCCGAAGTAGTAGTAGTAGTATTTAGGGGCTATTTTGTTCAGTTCATCTGACTATAAATGTGGTGGAACTATACAACGTACTTAAAATTAGCTGGTATATATAGTTGAACTAGCTATTTCAGTACGTGGTTGGCAACAATTGGGGAAAAGTTTGGTCGGTTCAGCTGTTGAGTTGAACTGTTTTTATAAATTAAGAACGACTGCTTAATCTATGAATGAAATCTATGCTTAATTACTGAATTTTAGTTGCAAAAATTTGATAGTGCTAGTGATTTTTCACTGCATATTTTGACAAATCGCAGTGTTACAAGGATTGACAAATCTTACCAAATTGTTTGTATGTGGTTGCACACGGGTCATCCAAAACAACCGTTTGCGTTGAAGGGATGCACAAATCCTGCGCTGCTCTTACTTTTCATACGGGTGTTCTATCTAAAACGTTTGCGATCAATAGCTGCAGAAATCCTGCTCGGTACATTTTCTCTTGGCTTCCTGGGGAAGCTGTCAGTTTGCATACGGGTGTTCTAACGAAAACGTTTGCGATGGGTGTTTTATATTTAAAAACCGAATTAAACTGCGGCTTGGGCGCTATTAATGGAGAGTATGCGAGCAAGGCGGGCGGCCATGGAAGTCAAAGGGCTTGCTTCCGAGTGAGCCTGCGCAGTGTACAGCTCGCACGCTTCTCGGTGAGCCTGCGCATTCGAGGACAGCTTGCACGCCTCTCGGTCAGCCTGCGCACCAGACGGCGCTCGCACGCCTCCCGTTCAGTCAAGGTCAAGCAGCTGTCCGCACGGCACCTCCTACAACCATTAAAACCAAGACACGTGGCGTCACGTGAATGGTTAACAGAACGCACACGGTTTGAATTATACAAAAGTTTGAGATATTAAAGTGGCAGCTATTTTTCAAAATGCCTTTGTTGGCTGTCATTATTCGAGTGCGCCTGAACACGAAAAATACCACAGCATGTCGGGTGCCATTCCATGATAGCATGCCAAGTTTCATGAATTTCAGACGAGTTTTGTATTTACTAGAATTTAAAAATAAAGTATCTCAACATTTTGCCGGCAATCAACGGTGCCCGGGTGTTTGAAATTCATTCCCATTTCTTGCATGGGACCTAAGCATGCACCCAAGGACACAGTTTTGATTTTTCAACCATTTTATATGCACTGGAGCATGTGCATGTAGTTCAAATTTGAATTATGCACATAAATGCATTGAAAACTCAGTTAATGCATAAGATGTCCAAACGAACCCCGAAAAATCACAAAAATTGACACAACACTCCTGTTGTTCTATGTTGACACGAGAAAATTTTTGGAAGCAATAAGAGGCAATGGATATCGTTTCGTCCCCAAAGGTGGGATGTTCCCTACCAAAACCAACATGCTTGTTGTGAGAAGTGTATACCCAAACCTGCCCACAAATGGGACAAAAAATTTACCACGGCATGTTGATGCCGCTCCATGATAGAATGCCAAGTTTCTTGAATTTCAGACGAGTTTTGGATTTACTAGAATTTAAAAACCAGGTATGTTAATGTTTGCGGCCGAGTGAAGGTGGCAGGGTGTCTGACATTCATTCCCATTTCTTGCATGGGACCTAAGCATGCACCCAAGGACACATATTTGATTTTTCAACCAATTTATATGCACTGGAGCATGTGCATGTAGTTCAAATTTGAATTATGCACATAAATGCATTCAAAACTCAGTTAATGCAGAAAAATGTCCGAACGAACCCCAAAAAATCACAAAGATTGACACAACACTCCTGTTGTTCTATGTTGACACGAAAAAAATTGAAAGTAATAAGAGGCAATGGATATCGTTTCGTCCCCAAAGGTGGGTCGTTCCCTACCGAAACCATCATGCTTGTCGCGAGAAGCTCTGGTTTGTGAGAAGCATATACCAAAACCTGCCCCAAATCGGACAAAAAATTTACCACGGCATGTTGATGCCGCTCCATGATAGCATGCCAAGTTTCATGAATTTCAGACGAGTTTTGGATTTACTAGAATTTAAAAACCAGGCATCTCAATGTTTTGCCGGCAATCAACAGTGCCCTGGTGTTTGAAATTGATTCCCATTTCTTGAATGGGACCTAATCATGCTCCCAAGGACACAGTTCTGAATTTTCAACCAATTTATATGCACTGCAGCATGTGCATGTAGTTCAAATTTAAATTATGCACATAAATGCATTGAAAACTCAGTTAATGCATAATGTCCAAACGAACCCCAAAAAATCACAAAAATTGACACAACACTCCTGTTGTTCTATGTTGACACGAGAAAAGTTTTGGAAGCAATAAGAGGCAATGGATATCGTTTCGTCCCCAAAGATGGGACATTCCCTACCGAAACCATCATGATTTTTGCGAGAAGCTCTGGTTTGTGAGAAGCATATACCCAAACCTTCCCCAATGGGACAAAAAATTTACCACGGCATGTTGATGCCACTCCATGATAGCATGCCAAGTTTCATCAATTTCGGACAAATTTTGGATTTACTAGAATTACAAAAGCACGTACGTCAACATTTGCCGGAGAGCCACGGTGCCGTGATTTTCTGAATTTCATCCCCATTTCTTGCATGGTAGATAAGCATAAACCCATGAACATATATATGATTTTACAACCCATGTTGGTGCACCGGAGCATGTGCATGTAGTTTAATTTTGAATTGTGCACTTGAAATGGCTAGAAAACAAATTTAATGTATAAAATGTTCAAATGAACCCTGAATATTCCAATTCTTTTACGACACACATATATTTGCATGTTCACTCCAGATAAAAGGTCTAGCAATTCAAACACCGTCCATTGCCGCTGTGACCCCATTATGCAATTCAAATCAAGATGAAAAATCAAGTAGATCACACAGAGTTTATTATCACCAACCGTGTGAGATGCAGCACAAAATATCCTGGAGCATCATCGGTGTATAGTACGCCTATGGCTTACGCGAGAAGGTGTGTCGGCTATAGTCCACAACCGGCGTCTCAAGCACACTAGATTGCTCCCCAAATATCATTTCACTGTTCAATCCTCGCCGGTGAAAGATGGGCACGTGGACCCGCATCGTGAGGGCAACTTTGGTGGTCCACTCCGGCGAGAGCGCGGCTGCAATCTGCGACCGGGCGGCAAAGGCAGCCCAAACGGCCGTTGTTGCTTCTCAGGTGGCGGCAGCAACATCTGCCACGGGGATAGCAACTGGCGAGAGCGGCACAGCAGCTGTCCATTCTGTAGTGGTGGCCTTAGCCCTGATGGAGGCCGCCCACGACCATGTCGAGGCCGCCCACGCCCAGGTCCTGTTGGTCATCGCACAAATCGAACGAAGCTTCTCCGACAATGGTCGGCAACCCACGGCCGAAGAGCTGGCAATCGTCAAGAGCGTTCGAGCAGCCGTCCGTTCCTCCGCCGCATACCTTGCAATGACAGAGCCCGTCCAAGCCCAGATCGCGTTCGCCCATGCCCAACTCGCGGCGGCCTTTTCCAAAGAGATGGCGGACACGGATGGCGAGATGCTTGCCGAGTATGGTGCGATGGATGCCATGGAGCCCCTTCCCCAGGAGACCGTCGGGCGCAAGCTGGACATGGAGACGGCGGCGGAGATCGACGAGCACCAGCCGTAGTAGTACTCTTTCTTTTGTTTAATTAAGAGTACCGGTCTTTAATTTGTTAGAGTAATGTTTAGGTCAGCTAGCTCTGTTTAATTGCTGAACTTGCTCAATTAAGAAGTGTGGGTGTGCTATAGTCTCCTTTGTGTACTCAAATTATGCAATGACCTGGATGACCACTGTAACCATGGAAATTTGAACCAAAACTTTTGGCGTTCAAACTCATCACACACGGGTTAAGCTATCTGAACCATTTGTGATCCACATATCGTACACAGTTCTGAATAAGGGACCGTGTCTGATGACACTTTGCGCGCCAGTTTTTTGACTGAAGTGATTCCAAATTTTCGACTTCCACGGAAATATCTACCTCCCCGCCCCCTCCCCCTTACCAAAAGCCACATTTCCCCTCTTTCCGCCTTCCTCTCCAAGTTGAAACCTTCACTCCTTGCTTGCAGCGCCGCCTCCTCATCGGGGACCCTCCTTCACGCTACTCGGCCTCGTCTATCCAGGCAGGTAATCCACACCCGACCCCCATCCTCCTCCTTCCACATCCCACATGCCCCGACCGCCGGCACGAGCGCGACACCTTCCACCCGAATCACTGACCCCTCCACCAAATAAGCGCTACCCTAAGCCATGGTGCACGCAGTATAGCCAGGATATCAAGGAGCATTTGGCAGCGGAGAAGCAAATCGCGGCCACACGTGCGGATGAGGTCGCGATGGCTGCCGTTCGTGCCGACCCCAAGATCTTAGAGGAGCACCTTGCCATTTTCTAGCTACGCCGGTTAAGCATGCTCGGTTTACCCGTTGCGTGTGCTGCTCCTGCCTTTCCTTCACAAATTCTAGTGAATTGTGCTATCTAATTTTACCATGCAATCTGTTGCTCTAGTGTATATGTTCTATATGTCGTGCAGTGTGGTGCTCACTTATTAACTATTTTGTTCATTAGTTGTCGTCTTCAGTTAACTGTTTGTTTCAATTCTGCAAATGTGATGTTCAATTCTTCAGGCTGCAATTTTGTACTGTCTTCCATGTGAGAAATAAATTGAATTTATCTTTACAAAATACATGAGAAATGAATACAATTGCTATATTTCCAAGTTTTCAAGCATGCTTGGTTTGGTTATACATTGTGCAATGTGGTGCTCAGTTAATGTTTTGTTCATTTGTGTTGTGGAGTTTAGTTAACTGTTTGGTTCAATTCTGCAATGCGATGTTCAATAGTTGTGGGTGCATTCTGTTATTGTATACCATGTGAGGAATAAATTGAATTTGGATGTAGTAAATACATGAGAAACAAATACAATTGCTACAATTGGCTGTAGTTAACTGTTTGGTTAACTGTCTAATCTTCTATTAGGAGTATGTTATATTGTGCAATGTGGTGCTTAGTTAATGTTTGGTTCATTTGTTGTGGTATTTAGTTAACTGCTTGGTTCAATTCTGCAATGCGATGTCCAATTGTCGTGGGTAGAATTTTGTATTGTTGTGCATGTGAGGAATAAATCGAATTTGACTGCACTTAATACATGAAAACATATACAAGTGCTATATTTCCTAGTTCGTAATCATGCTTGGTTTGGATAAATGGGTTTTCTGTGTGACTTGAATTAATCTGATGAATCTGCAATGTGCTTATTTTTCATCAACATATTTTACTGATAGCATGTGAACCCTTACTTAACCTGATGACTAACTACCTTATATGTGTTGTACGGAAACAATGGGAAGCACTGAGGTTTACAATCGAGGTTAGCACGTGCATGGTCCGTTCTCTAATAGCACATTATTGTGCAATTGTAGGAACCATTCAAATATTTTGGTTTTTAACAATTTGGTCTTGCGCATGTAGGTCCTGCTGTTAGAGGTTTTGACCCACTGTTCGACCCTTTTGCATATGGGGAAATGAGTTGTCCATGAATATCAATCAAATCAAGAAACTCGGAAAGATTGTTAGGATAAAGAAATTAGCGACAAAAAACAACAAGATATTTGTCTGCACAATGAAGAAGACATCAGTTCACTACAAGATGGTACTAACTATTATACCTTGCCTTTTTTATTCCTTTGCCCCATTTCCAATATAGAGAAGATATTTATGCACATCCTTGTTTTCAGGCCTTTCCAAAGCAGTTCACTCATGATTACCTCTCAAACCACCTCTATGGTCAGGAGGCGAGGAAGGTTTTCCTACAACACCCACGGTTCAATATTGAAGTGTTCCTGAAGAGGACAAAGGACGGACGGTCAATCATCCATAGGCACTGGCCTAAAGTTGCAAAGACCTTCAACATGAATGAAGGCTCAATATCCGCCTTCCTCTTCAGCAGTTTTCCAGATCGGATGCATCTGTCTATATACCGTCTATGATGCTAATTTCGGAAGGTTCTACATGTTGCATGTAGAACATGGTGCAGGTGCAGTTGTGTAATGGGGTACTGAGTGCTGAAGTTATATCATGTTGTACTCTGATGTATTTCAATTAATAAATTCTGCTTCCTTAATATGGAAATGAAATATATTGTGTGCTTAATATGAATGTCAATTAGATTAATAAATGGATTATTAATACTATGGAAATTAGCCTGCTAATGGCGAATTAGCCTGCTAATTGGGTTTTGCTATTGCAAACGGTTATTGAAAAAATACCGTGGGCGATGACCTCAGGCAATGCACACAGTTTCTAGGAATAAACCGTGTTGGATCAATGAACAATCACACACGACTTTCTCTTGAAAACTGTTTGCGTTAGGCCACCTTGCGCAAACATTTACCACATAAAAATTGTGTGTGATGGAGAGCCTTTGCCACACAGTTTCTTCATGGACCGTGTGTGATACATTCAATAACGCAAATGATTTAACGGGAAAAATTGTGTGTGATGTACCTGTGAACGTAGACGTTTTCCTTGGAGCGACTGTGTGGGATGTAGATACGAATGGCAACGTTTAGCGGGTACTGACTGTGTGGGATGTACTTGTGCCCGAAAACAATTTCGCCTGCATAATTGTACTTTTCAGCTCTATTGTATGTATTTCCATATTTGATCGCTCGTCGGTCGCACACGACCTCATTTTGCCGAGCGTGTGTGCCAAGAGGGCATATCCCCGACGGTTTCTAGGTCATGTGGAAGGACACCCCCTATCGCCCACACTCACTTGGCGATGCTTCCAAATGACATCCCAGAAAGGGGTGAAAAACCGTTTGTTTAGGACCGACGCGTACCAGTGCTTGTCAGCTTCGGCCTCCTCCAAGACAATCTTCTCCCAGTCGATGGTAAGCTGCCTCTGGCGGTCTTTCAGATCTTAGAGGCTTTCGGCATACCAAATTTGTGCTTCCTCGACTCGGTTCTAGAAATCTGCTTCCGCCTTTGCGACAATAGCTTCACGGCGGTCTAGACGCTCTGCACAGCTGCTATAGTGGGCTTGAAGTTTCTTGAAGTTCTCATTCATGGCCAGGAGGATTCTGTGTTCTTTGGCTTCATCTCTTTAGTTACGTTGGCCTTCGACAGCCTCGGATCTAGCGTTAGTGATCTCGCCATCATGAACCTCTTCTCCGGTGTATCCCTCAACGCTTGATGTGCGTGGGACCCGATGAATTGAAAATTGCCAACCTTCAAGAACTTGCTTGATGGAGGCACTTCAAACAATGAGGGATGGTTTAGTGGTCGTCGTCATCCCGTCGGCCACTCTAGCCCCAGTAGCCATAATAGCACTTGGCGCTCCTTGAGCAAGAATGCTACCAGTGGACTGGGAGGTTCCTTTGGCGGCCTCCTCGGTAGTATCTTTGGCGGCTCCTTCATTTGCCGCCTCGGCGGTTTCTTCACCCCTGGGACATTCTTCTCGGTCCAGAGTGCAGCCTCTTCGGGCCATCAACCGAGAAGGTCGGGCCTTCTTTGTTGTCGACTAGGTAAAACCACTCGTGCTGCCATTGTTTTGCGGTTTCAATGAATTACCCCTCTAGCCAGGTGACCCTGGGAATGTTGCTTATCATGGCCCCTCCGCAGTCAGCAAGCTTAGAGCCGCAGTTGTGCAACTTGATGAGGAACACCTTGAGCCATAGTTGGGAAGGCTTCACGGACAGTGATGAAGGAGGCTATGTGAAGGATGGAGTTCGGGGCTAGGTGATGGAATTCTAGCCCATAAAAGAACAAGAGACCTCGGACAAAGGTGTGAATAGGAAATCCGAGGCCTCAGAGGAAGTGAAAAATAAAAACCACCTACTCCACCTTGCGAGGAGTAGGGATAGCGGAGGCCAAACGAATCACATCTCCCACGATGGGAGAACAGAACTTCGATGTGGCCGAAAGATACACGTCTGCTTGGACCTCAGTAATGGCGCCAACAGTGATGGTGGATTGCAGCCAGTTCCCCCTTGTGCTAGTAGCTTCAAGCGCCATAGCAACAATGCCTTTCCCCTCTCCAGCCATTGCCGATATAGAAAGAGACTGGAAAGGGGCGGGAATGAAAGCAGATCTAAGGGCGCCGGAGCTCAGGGGAGGCTGGGGGGCCATGCAGCTAAGGAATGGGGCCATGAACGAAATAAATTTACCCCTTTCCCTTTTAGAGGCCAGTAAAATACCAAAGGTTACCCCTGCACCATAGAAAAATCGCCGGTCCCCGGTACATCATGTAGTATATGCGCACAAGAGAGACCCTCTTATTGATGAATCCATTGAAAATTCGGAGAATGGTCTCTTTATTGATGGGGCGTGCCAATTAAAACTGTCTTGGGCCACAATACATCCATTAACTGTTGATAGGATGGCCTGGTTCGGCCGCTAGCAATGATGTTTCAGTTCTCGTCCAAAAAGGACTGCCAGGTTTTGACCTAGTGAGGCCTCCCGCAAAAACCCTTCGTGGCTAAGTAGGGCAGGGTACCTCGGTTTTGTTAAAATTTACTATGGTATATCGAGGAATAGGACTTGTTAAAAGATACCCTTCTTATTTGATAGACATAGAAACACATGGTCACGATCAGGGAACAAGAAGACCTCATAGCCAAGCAAGGCCTCTAGATCGGAAGCCGGCGTGGAGGATAGAACTCACCTATGAAGCCGAAGACTCAAACTTACAAAGTTATCTCGAAGAAATGTCCATTATCCTCGGCTTGAAGACTAGTTCAGGGGCTACTATTGGTGTCCTGGATTAGGGGGTGTTTGCCACGTCGGTACACCAGCTATGGGCTGGGCCAAGGACCCACTGAAGATTCATGAATGGGCTAGGCTGGCCCCGACCCTCTGCGTAATCAAGATGAAGATCTCCTGAAGGCATGGCGTACACTTCAAGCGTATTTGAATAGTTGGCATGTTTATCCCTATATTGTAACCGACCATGTGTAAACGCTAGGTACTCCCGACTATATAAGTTGTGGATTTTAGTTTGTAGAGACACATTCGCAAGGTTTAGAGCTTAGACAAATTCATATGATCTCGAGGTAGATCAGTTTGTACTTTACACCCCATCACAATCAATATGTAAGAAGCAAGACGTAGGATTTTTATCTCATTGAGTGGGCCCGAATCCTGGGTGAAACACCGTCCCCCTATTCTTCCTGTTACCATCTAGCTCTGATCATCAAGTTTGGGACCCCTACCCGAGATCTGCCAGTTTTAGCACCTGAAAGGATCAATATGGTTGACTAGAGAGGGGGGTGAATAGGCAACTACCAAATTTTAACTTTTCTTAACAAATTGGGGTTAGCAACAAATAGGTTGTCTAGATATGCAACTAGGTGAGCAACCTTTATGATACTAGCAACACAAGCAAGCAAAGGATACATCACAAGTAAAGCTTTCACAATGTAATGGTAAGAGATAACCACAAGTGGAGACAATGGAGACGGGGATGTGTTAGAAGTTCCTTCCCTTTGAGAGGAAGTACGTCTCCATGGGAGCGGTGTGGAGGCACAATGCTCCCCAAGAAGCCACTAGGGACACCGTATTCTCCTCACGCCCTCACACAATGCGAGATGTCGTGATTCCACTAGAGGTGCCCTTGAAGGTGGCGACATGACCTTTACAAACAAGGTTGGGGCTCTCTCCACAACCGAATTGGAGGCTCCCAACAACACCACGAAGCTTCACCGCAATGGAATGTGGCCTCGAGGTGACCTCAACCGTCTAGGGTGCTCAAACACCCAAGAGTAACCAGATCCGCAAGGGATTAGTGGGGGGAATCAAATTTCTCTTGGTGGAAGTGTAGATATAGGCCTTCTGAAGCAATCCCTTAAGAATCAACAGGTTTGATTGGCTTGGGAGAGAGATCAGGCAAGCATAAGCATGTGAGCAACAATGGAGCTTGGGGGAGGAAGAGGTAGTCAACTTAGAGAAAGAAGACTCCTTTTTATAGTGGGAGAAGGAATCCATCCATTATGCTCCTACAACCTGTGCATAAGTGTAGTACCGCTCGGGTGAGCGGTACTTCCGCTGGCACGGAAGTACTAGCCGCATAGTTCAACCTGAGCAAGTCAAGGGAATGGCAGTGCCGCCGGACTGGTACTACCATGCCCGCCAGTGGTACTACTGCATGGCGTTGAGCTATAGCCGATACCCGCGGTAGTAGGGGTGGGCAGGGCGGTAGTGCCGCTGGGGGCGATAATTCCGCCAAGAACTGCCGCCCTACCACCACTGCAGGATGCTGCTACGCGACACTACAATCAGAGACCCTTCGACGAAACTATGTGCGATGCATTAATCACAAACGGTGATGTAAAAAACCCATCTAAAAAACCCATCAAACACAGATTTTAGTTACGTGTGTGATGCGGGGCATACGGTTCAGTTCAATGAACTGTTTGTGATGAGGCAGGACAACAGAAATGGGCAGCCAGATGAAGGTTTGTGCGATATACGACATACAGTTCCGTTGGATAAACTGTTTGTGATGAGGCAGAACAACAGAAACGGGCAGCCAGATGAAGGTGTGTGCAATATACGGCATACAGTTCACTCGGATGAACTGTTTGTGATTAGGCAACACAAAATAAACAGTCAGCCAGATCATGGTGTGTGCGATATACAACATACGGTTCACTCGGCTGAACTGTTTTCGATTAGACAACACAACAGAAACGGTTCAGCCAAATCAAGGTGTGTGCAATGGAGGGCATATAGTTCATTCCGCTAAACTGTTTGTGTTGAGCCAAGAGAACAGAAACGTTTCGTGTAAACAAGATGTGTGTGATACGCGGCAAACATCCAATTACGTAGGTGCCTAGTACACACATGACATTTCCACACACCAAAGTAAACTATCACATGCATAATTAACTAGCATAAATGATCATCTAATCATCGTCTACTTCTTGTGACGCTTGCCGCCACTTCTCTACTAGGATAAACGGGACAGCATTCTTTACTGTGAATAGTGTGCTCTGTTGAGCACACAAGAATATGGATCATAGCCTTGGGCGAGCAATGTGCCCGAATGCGTCGTGTTAGCTCGATGTTCCTTGTATGCTAAGTTTCCATTAATTGATGGCGTTTTATGAACACACCACCGGTTCCCGCCATTTCCTCACTGGTTTCCCATCGCAACCCAGTGGTATTGCGCATACACCTGGGCGGCGCGCAACGCACTGAGGCAACAAGCGCGGCCTATAGCACACCCAACCCACCAAAGTGCCGCCTCTGCCATCAACCTCCTCAACGAGCAAAACGAGAAGGCGCCACGGGCCGTCAAGGCCGAGGCGCTCCCCAGCGATGCGATGGACGATGCCATGATGCGCATCATCGCCAGGGTTGAGTAGCCCCTTGGCGCATGATCCTTCAGTGCCGCGAATCAAGATAGTCATGTCGGCGCCGAGAGGCTGCAACTCACCGCACAACATGATCGATGGTGCGCCATTGAGCAAGCTAGGTGCGTCCGCGCTGATAGGCTGCAGCTCGCCGCACAGTGAGTCCGTTGGAGTGCCGCAGAGCGAGAGGCGCGGCGCATCGCACAGCAAGAGCGGATCCGTCGGCGCTTGCCTGCTGTCGATAGGGCGTCGCAGCTAGGTACACGTCCCGTCACTACCCCCATTCCTCACTAAGAGTGGGCAGAGGCCGTCTGCACCGTACATGCACCAGAGGCCGTCCGCGCCATACTTGCACCGGATGCCCGCCGCACCGTTCGCATGGGTCGCGCAGTTCGCCTTGTCCGTCGCCCGCTCGATACCAATGCGCTGGTCGCTAGGCTCGACCACCTCCATGGCCCAGGTGTCCACCTGGACGCAGTAGAGGAACATGGCCGTCGCATCCTCGAGCTGGTGATCTTTTCTGAAATGGCCAACTGGAGCTCGATATCGCGCTCCAGATGTATCGTGAGCGTGTCGACCGCTTGGACGAACGCCTGCACGAGTTTAGGCAGAGCCAAGAGCTACCGTAGGCAAGGGCTACTGGTCATGGTCTCATGTAAGCGTTTTATTTTGTTGAGTCATTTTGACGTGGATCACTATGTATTCACAACAATCATAATATTGCTCCATTTCAATGTGTGTACTCTGTTTTTTGTTCCTATATGTTCTGTTTCAATGTGTGTATATATGCTTTCCATTCTGTATATGTGGATGATAACAACTAGATACAAATTAGTATACGAAAACAGATACAAAATGGAACTGATAATATATATTAATTGTTCATTAGTTCATCACAGAATATATATATATATATATATTTATATATATATAATATCACCACATATGTGTGGTGATACTTAACTACTAGGTACAATGCATAAAATTGAAAACAAACACTACTAAAACCAATAATCCCTCCTGGGGGCAGTGTTCCGGCATCCCCTCTCCAACAGCTCCCTGGTGCGCAGCGTCTTCCCTGCGCGGAGGTAGTACTTCGCCTCCTCCGCCTCGCAGCGCTTGACGTATCGATCTGCCTCTTACTGGCGGACGAGCGCGAACGAAACCATAAGAGGAAGCTATCGCCCGTTCGTCATCAAACATGCATTGTTCCCTCTCGAAACCATGAGCCTTCTAGTGAGTTGCTCCAGTTTGTGAGGGGTGTGTGTCTAAACTTTCGTCAAACATGCCAAAAAAATTACCACATCATCTTGGTGGCATGACATTGTCGGATTACGGGTTCCGGCAAACCCTTGAGGTTCGAACACTGGGGTGCGCATGAAGATCTCTCTCTCCCTAGCTCGCTCTCGCAAAAATCTGAAGGCCTAGCTCGATGAACTCAAAGAACAAGAGACACAAGGGTTTATACTGGTTCGGGCCACCGTTGTGGTGTAATACCCTACTCCAGTGTGGTGTGGTGGATTGCCTCGTAGGCTGAGGATGAACAAGTAGAAGGGATGAACAGCCTCCTGAGGAGAGGTGTTCTTGAACTCAGTGAGCTTGTGTGTGTGAGGATGGTCTGAATGATCCATCCCCCAATCATGGTGGTGGCTAGTCCTATTTATTGAGGCCCTGGTCCTCTTCCCAAATATTTAGGCGGGAAGGGATCCCACAACGGCCAATTTTGAAAGGAGACAACTAGTACAAGCTATCCTGACAAAACGACGTCTTCGCCTTCTAAAGGCTCTGGTGGTGACGCCACCGTGGGCTCCGCGGTGACCTCCGTCCTGCCGTCTTGCTGGTCTTGGTCTTTTTGCACCAATATGCAAACCTTTGCCTGACGCCTCGGGACTCCTCGCCTGCGCTTGCCCCTTTAGCACCAAAGAGGCAACTGGTACTCTGCGCCGGCTGGCGCCCGCCTGGCCTTGGTCATCATGGCTCACGTCACGTGAACCTCGCGAGGTGCCCCTTGCATAGATATCTCCGCTCCTCGGGAGCCAGCCTAGCGAGGCCGCCCCTGGGGAGGTCTTGTGTCGTCCGCCCCGTGAGGCTTGGCCCCTCGCGAGGGTCTTGAATGGTTGCTGATGAAGATGGGTCGTACCAGGCCGTTGGTGGAGCCACGCCCTGGGCCGCAGGCAGGCAAGTCTGGGGTACCCCCGTTCCTAGGACGCCGACAGTAGCCCCCGGGCCCAAGGCGCGCTCGGACATGGCTTCGAGGTGAAGCCAAAGGGCAAGTGCAGAGCACCGCGGGCCCCAACCGCCTGCGGCCTTGATTGACGCATGGCGACTGACGGGACGTGGGCGTCTCTGCTACCCCACGCTGCCTTGGCAACTGGCCGACTGACAAAAGATGGCACATGCCGCAACGCCTTCATTGCCTTCCTTCGCCTTGCTCCATATCCCCTTTCTCCTTCTTGCCCCAAGAAACCTCCAATCTGCTAGAAATCCCCCGCGAGCTCGCATCTAATGGCGCCCGACAAGGCCAAGGCCTCGCGCATCTCGCCCGCCTGGTATGAGTCAGCCTTGAGCGTGCCCACCGTTTCGGAGGAAAAGCTTGCCGCCGTGCGCCGGATGACGGTGGGTGAAGACGACAAGGGAAGAGAGGTGGCGCTGTGGGCCGGCTCCGCCAGGCCTGAGGCTCCGGGTAGCACCTTTGTCCTTTCTTCCTGAATAGCGTGTTTGCGGGGTTGGTCCCTCCTTTTTCTGATTTCTTCTATGAAGTGCTCAACCATTACAACCTCCACGCTCTCCACCTCCATCCGAACTTCGTTCTCCTCCTTTCAATTTTTTCCTTCTACTGTGAGGCATTTGTGGGGGTCATGCCATCCGTGGCGCTGCTGTGCCATTTCTTCTACCTTCGGGTCAAGGACGACCACTGCTCGGGGTGCGCCAATTTCGTCGCAGCCAACAGGACCAACACAATCTCGGAGGTGGGGAAGAAGGCCGAGGGCCTCAGGATCAAATGGGTCCTCATGGACGCCAAGTGCTCCTACCCCGGCTGTCACTGCCGACTGGGCTGCCCTCTTCTGACGAGTGTCGGCTCAGCGCGAAGCTCACCGACCCCCGGGCGAAGCATGTGCTGGAGAAGATGGCCGCTGACTTGAAGCCTGACGACCCGAGGGCGCAGAAGCTGATGGGGCCATGATACTCAAGGAGTTTCTGGAAGTGCCTGGCCCCGCTTCACGCGCACTGCACCCCCTGTGGAAGCTCGAGGACGAGGGGGACGACCTCCGCCTGCCCCCCGACTCTCTGTCTGGCAAGGAGCTGGACGCGGCCTTGCGACTCCTGGTCGGGGAGGACAAGGGGTTTCCGCTGGACTCGCATCTCCCGCTGCACTGCCGCACTGATGGGGCAGAGATTTCTGCCGCCATGCCCGTCTTCAATGAATACGGGCCCGTGCCGACGGTGCCCGCTGAGGCCCCAGCGGCAACGGCTCCGGTGGTGGTGTCCTCCGGTGACTCCGATGAGGAGGAGGAGGAGCGGGACTCGGAGGCGACCCGGGAGGGGTCAGGGAGACTTCCCCTTCGTGCAAGGCCGATCTCCTCCACGCTTCCCCTAACGACAACGACGACGATGACCACCCGGTAAGGGAGGCCCTGCCCCCTAGTGGGGTCACCACGAGGTCCAAGGTCACCCCCGGAAGAAACCGCCGGCAGGGGTCCCGACGAACAACGGGTCGGCGCTGGTCTCCCGAGGTGGCGCCCCTGTCCTGACGTCAACCGGTGCTGCCGCAGGGCCGACAGCCGCGGCGTCCTCTGCTCCTGGGGCTCGCATGCCGGCGCCCCAGGCTGCGAGGCCTCCGGGCTCCATGCTTCTGAAGAGGCCATGGGACTACGCCGCTGTGGACCAGTGAGCACCTTGTTCCGATTCTGTTCTTGCTCCTACTTCTGTCACCGCTTCCTGACGTTCTCTCCTTGCACTGCCAGGCTAACGCTGACGGCAAAGAAGAAGAGGGAGGGAGCGGCCGCACCCTCGGGAACCCAATAGCCCGGCACGGCCGCACCTCCCCCGGCACAGAAAGGCGACTACGGCCCTCGCACCTCTCGGGCCCAGTCATCCTCACGAGGCCTAGAGGACCGTCCCTAGGAGAAGTCGACCTCTGCGTCCAGGCCGGCTCCGGAGGCGCCCATTCTCAGCTCACTGGCTGAGGTCCCACAGGCTCCGGAGCCCCCGGCTTCATCTTCTGTTGCCATCAACTCGCAGATCTTGGCGACGACGCTGCCTCCTCCTTATGTCATACCGCTAGCTCATGATCCTTCTGCTTCGCCCGACGCTCTGCAAAAGGCTCTTTCTGTGCTGACCCGGCTCCGGGACGACCTTCAAGGCGCTGACCGTCGCTTGGTGGCGGGGTGCCTGGAGCTGATCTCAGGTTGGCTGCACTCCGACGCGTCTGTCAGGGCGGCGTTGAGCCGGGCCGTGGCAGCTTCCGAGGATGACAGGCGGGCCGCCGACCAAGACGCAGCACTGAAGGATGTCGAGGCCGCCAAGGAGCGTTGCAGGGTGGGCGGAGGTCGAGCTGGAGAACCTGCGCAAGGAGCGCGCGGCTGAGGCTCGCGATCGCAAGGCGGAGGAGGAGAAGATGAAGGCCCGAGAAGATGTAGTCGCCGACTGTGACGCCGAGCTGGAGCAGTCGGCGAGGGCGCAGGCGGCAGAACGCATCCGTCTGGAGAAGCTGGAGACGAAGGTGGGGGCGGAGAAGACCCAGTTGGAAGCTAAGGCGAAGGTTCTGGCTGAGGACCGCGCGGCCTTAAAGTCTCTCGAGCAAAGGTCCCGCATGGCGCTGCGGGGGCTTTACGAGAAGGGCTTGGAGAAGCCTTTGGTGACTGATGACGACGGCCCCACCCAACTACTTCCTCAGCTCGTCAAAGTTCTCGAGGACGTCGTTGACGGAATCGGCCCCATGGTGGAGCGGGAAGCGCACGTGCTTTCCTCATCGACCCTGACGCGCGTCCTCAGCCACCTTCACCTTCGTGACCCTGATGCTGACCTTGGTGTCCTGCTCGAGCTTGTGGACGAGGGGCGCTGCGAAGCCATCGCAGAAGCCGTGAAGGGCCAGGTGGAGGCCTTGTTGAAGAAGTTCCTTGCCATCGACCCCGCACCTCCAGCTGATGGCGCCGCCGATCCCGCGACCAAGGCCAACGGCACGGGTGACGGCAGCGCTGCCAACGAGCGGGCACTCCCTGGTGACGGCGCCTGACACTGAAGAGGAGGCTTGCTGGTGAACGATAGTTCTCCTTCCTGCTTTTACTTTCCTGCGAACTTTCCTGCAACATGCGACGTGCCTCGTGGAGGCGTTAAAACTTCCATTTGGTGTTAAGGAACATTATGATGTGTAATATTTTATTTAGATTCCGCGATCTCCTTTCTGTTTGCTTGATGTTCTACGTTGGCAGGGATCGACCCCGCCCGTACCTCAGCTACCGTTGGGCCGTCCGGATCACCAGGACGGGACCAAGGAGTGAGGGGCTACGTGGCCAGTCAGGCTCCTGAGTCACGATGCTCAGGAGTCCCCCTTGACGTGCAAACAGCTTGCGGGAAGGAGATGCAGAAATAGGCCTTAGGGTTCTACGTCGACAGGGCCCGACCCCGCGCATACCTTAGTCGCCGTTGGGCCATCCGGATCACCAGGACTGGATAAAGGGGTGAGGGGCTACGTGGCCAGTTAGGCTCCTGAGTCACGATGCTCAGGAGTCCCCCTTGACGCGCAAACAGCCTGCGGGAAGGAGATGCAGAAATAGGCCTTAGGGTTCTACGTCGACAGGGCCGGACCCCGCGCATACCTCAGCCGCCGTTGGGCCGTCCGGATCACCAGGACGGGACCAAGGGGTGAGGGGCTACGTGGCTAGTTAGGCTCCCGAGTCAGGATGCTCAGGAGTCCCCCTTGACGCTCGAACAGACCTTCATACCTGTCCTCGCCGAGGTCCCGCTCGGGAGAGGTGCGCGTCGACTAGGTCCAAGGGACCTGGCAGGGCGGCGTATGCTACGCGTGACCTGAGCGTAGCCCCCGTGCCCAGCCCCCTCGCGTGACTATCCCGAGGGGAGGTGTTGCAACGAGGCTGGACACTGAGCTCGGAGGCTCCCTGAGGTTGGTACGGCCATGGGGCCGCCCTTAGTTTTTTATCACCAGCGCGGAGCGTAGCGCTTCCGCACTTGCACGGGCATAGCCACTCCTCGGCCGTGTCGACTGCCAGCCCAGAGCATGGTGCTTCCACTGGTGCGTGGGTGAGGGCTCCGTCTGAGTGGAGCCCCCGGGGTGTGTACAGCCCCGCCCTGACACGTGGCTTGCACGGCAGGGCTAGACGAGGTGTGTCTGGGCACTCCTGAGCCAGCGCGGGACTCACGAGGCCCTACCACAAGGCGGGTTGCACCTGGTCTTTATTCTTGATAGCTGCAGCGGCCCTGCGAGATGGTTAGGCAACCTGCACCGGACGAATCTCCTGAGGCGATCACATGAGAAGGCCAGACACCAACGACCCCAGGAGGTGACGTGAATGGGGCCGATCCGCCAGACAGAGCTCAGTCGCTGGGTTTATCGACGCTGCAGGGATAGACCCGAGCACAGACGCCGTGCCTAGCCTACTCATGCGAAGGATTCTAAATAAAGACAACCGGCACGCGGCTCCCGTGGTAACGAGGGCGGTCGTGGGTGGGGTATCGACGTACCGGACAGGCAGGTGACAATCGTGAAATGACTCAAGCAACAAGGCAGGTTAGCTTTGATAGATGCAAGAACGATACATGTCACTGGGATGGACCCGAGCGACCCGGGGATGATGCAGCCTGAGAGGCGCTCCCAACAGAGTAAGCTAAAGATGGAAAAGGATACATATCGCATGGACAGGCCCATGCGACTTGGGGATAATGTTGCCCGTGGGGCGCCCCCAACTGAATGAACTGGAAAGAGTCGCCTGGTACCGTAGCTGGAGTGATATTGGAATAGGCGAAGACGTGTGCGGAAGAAGTTGCTCCTCACGAGCCGCCAGGGTCCCAAGCCTCGGGAGGCTCCACGGGCCCAGGTGGCTCCTGAAGAACTGTCCTGATCTCTGCCAGGGCAGCGTGATGCCTGGCCTCCTGAGCCGCCAGAATGCTCCGCAAGTGACGCTGGCAGGTGACAGCCGCGTTCAGCAAGCCGAATGGCAAGCGGACATAGCTTTGAGGTGGTCCCTCGCACCGTCCAACGCGTCAAGGACAGAAGCGCCCCTGTGATGCAGCCCTGTTGAGCCTTGGTATGTCGACACAGACGCGCAGCCCGCCATCCTCGCCATGATGGGGTGCTGCGCCGGGTGGTAGGTGGTGGTCGCCGCGTATGGTCCTTGCCTCTTAAAGCTCCTGGATCGCCTTGGTGATGAACTCCTGAGCACCAGGCGCTCCATGCCTTGTGCCCTCTTGAGTGAAACGTGCGGTGAAGCACGCCTCCACATGGTGCTCAAGCGCCTCCCTCGTGACGCTGGCTAGGTCTGGGGCCCTCCAGAAGAGAGCCCCCAAGCCCAGCCTGAGGAGGGCGCCGGGCGCGCCTTGCTATGCGAGGGAGGGAGGCGCCCCAGCTGCGGGCGCAGATCCTAAGGTGGTGCCATTGGAAATGCCTCTCTCTTGAGGCCCTGGGTGGAGTAGCTACTTCTTCTTTTTGGGGATGGCCTCAGGAGGGTACAAGGTGCCTTCGTTGTCAGGGTCTTCGGCCGCTGCAGCTTGGTAGGCGCGCTCGAGGGTGCACACCGCATCTCTTTCTTCACAGGGGACCATGATGATGCCACCGCTCCCTGGCATCTTGAGGACTTTGTAGCCGTGGTGGGTCACTGCCATAAACTAGGCCAAGGCTGGATACCCAAGGATGGCATTGTACGGCAGGCCGATGTGGGCGACGTCGAAGTCGATGAGCTCGGTGCAGTAGTTGTTACGCTGGCCGAAGGTGACAGGGAGGCGGACCTGCCCTATCAGGGTAGTGGAGCCGTTGGTCACTCCTTAGAAGGGCTTGGTAGGCTGCAACTGATTGTATGGCACTTGGAGGCTGTCGAACGTCTCGATTGACAGGACATTGAGCCCTGCGCCGCCGTCGATGAGGGTCTTGGTGACTTGGACGTTGCTGATGACGGGTGAGCAGAGCATCGGGACGGCGCCGGTGGTTGCCGCGCACTTGAGCTGGTCTGACGAGCCGAAGTTGATGGCGCACTTGGACCACCTGAGCATGCTCGTGGCCTCGAGCCTGGGAAGGGCCGCGTTCACCTCGCGAGCAAACTGCCTGAAGATACGCTGAGAGGTTGGGGCTTGGGCGCCACCCAAGTTACAGGTGATGGCGCGTGGCTCCTAGAAGCCCCCAGCCCCTCATCCTGATGATGGTTGTCATTCCTCCTTGGAGGTGGCGGCAGCGGAGGGAGCCCTGCGTTGCCCTGAGGACGGTCCTTGTCAGATTGCGGGTTCCGGCAAAACCCTTGAGGTTCGAACTCTCGGGTGCGCACGAAGATCTCTCTCCCCCTAGCTCACGCTCTCACCATGATCTCAAAGCTTAGCTCGCCGAACCCGAAGAACAAGGGACACATGAGTTTATACTGGTTCGGGCCACCGATGTGGTGTAATACCCTACTCCAGTGTGCTGTGGTGGATTGCCTTGCAGGCTGGGATGAACAAGTACAAGGGAAGAACTACCTCCTGAGGAGAGGTGTTCTTGAGCTCGGTGAGCTTGTGCGTGTGTGGATGGAATGGATATAATCCAAGATGAGTTGGGGTCGAATCAGTTGCCCCCTACGGTGGTGGCTAGTCCTATTTATAGAGGCCCGGGTCCACTCCCCAAATGTTAGGCGGGAAGGGACCCCACAACGGCCAATTTGAAGGGGGACAACTAGTACAAGCTATCCTGACAAAAGGTGGTCTTCGCCTGCCAAAGTCTCTGGTGGTAACGCCGTCGTGGGCTCCGCGATGACCTCCATCCTGCTGTCCTGCTGGTCTTGGTCTCATTGCACCGATATGAAAACCTTTACCTCATGCCTCGGGACTCCTCGCCTGCACCTGCTCCTTTAGCACAGAAGAGGAAACCAGTACTCTGTGCCCGCTGGCGCCCGCCTGGCCTTAGTCGTCATGGCTCACGTCATGGGAACCTCAAAAGGTGCCCCTCGCCTTGATCTCTCTGCTCCTCGCGAGCCAGCCTAGCGAGGCTGCCCCTGAGGAGGTCTTGTGTTGCCCGCCTCGCGAGGCTCGGCCCCTTGCGAGGGTCTTGAGTGTTTGCTGGTGCAGATGGGCCGTACCACGCCGCTAGTGGAGCCACGCCGTGGGCCGCTGGCAGGCAAGTCTGGGGACCCCCGTTCCCAGAATGCCGGCAGTCCTCACGAGGCTGGTCCCTCCAGGCACCCTCGCGAGGCGGATCCTGCCAGCAGTCCTCATGAGGCCGGTCGCGCCACTCCTGGCTGGGGCCACGGTCGTCCCAGCGTCCCCCAGTTCGTCCTCCTCCTCGGTCATTGCGCCCGGGGCGTCCACCAAAGCACCCATCGCGGATGGCCCTGAGCTGCTGACAGTCGTTGGTTTGTGGCTATGAAAGTTGTGGAAGGCACAGAACGGGCGGCTGGCCTTGGACGAGTCAGGGTAGTCGCGGCCGCACTTCATCTCCAGCTCTGCTGCGAGCACGACAACCCCCTTGCGCTTCACGTCCTTGACCTGGGCCTTCCTGTCCTCTTGATCGGAAGCTGGGAGCTCAAGGAGGGAGAGGCGCCCTTCCTCTGCCCTTGCGCACTTGGTCGCCAAGATGAACATCTCCAGGGCCGTGCATAGCTCCTCGTGGATGGCGAGCTCCTCATTCATCTTGACGTCGCGGACGCCATCGGAGAATGCGGAGATGATGGCCTTGTCGTCACCTTGGGGATCTTGAGGCGGACACTCTTGAAGCACTGGATGTACTTCTGCAGAGTTTCCCCTGGCTGTTGCTTGATGCGCCTCAGGACACCCGCGGTCGGCAGGCGGTCGCGAGTGCCCTGGAAGTTGGCGACGAAACGCTCACGCATCTCGCCCCAGGAGGAGATTGATCCCGCGGGCAAGTTCAGAAGCCACGAGCGCGCGCCATCCTTGAGGGCCATGGGGAACCAATTCGCCATGACCTTTTCGTAATCGTTGGCCGCCTCGATGCTCAGCTTGTAGAGTTGTAGGAACTCTGAGGGTTTGGGAGTGCCGTCATAGCGCGGAGGCAGGTCCGGCTTGAACTTGCCAGGCAAGACGACGCTGCGCAGCTCGGGAGTGAAGGCACGGCAGCCTGCAGTGGTCACCGAAGCCCATCGCGGAGGCGGAGCCTGACCTTGATATCATCGCGCCACCGCCGCAGGCGGCACGCTGTCTTGATGTAGTGGTGCTGGGAGCGCAGGGGCGTTTTCTTGCAGCCTTGGGACTTCTTGGCAGCTTCCTTCTTTGTGCGCGGGCACCCGGTACGGCGAGTCATGCCGCGGGGCCGCGCGTCTTGGTGCGAGGGCGCCGTCTTGATGCGGAGGCGGAGGAGGCGCTCCGTGAGCTATGTCACCTGCGGCCGGAGGTGGGCGACCGTGCAGGAGAGCCCCCAGCGGCACGGACGAGCTCGGCGATGCTATCCAGCCAGTCGTCGTAGAGGTCGTCGACCGGGCGGTAACGCAGGAGCTCCCCTGCCATGAGCAATGGGGCCTGCGCGTCCGTGGGCGCGCGACGAGCGTGGGACGACGAGCCGGCCGGAATCAGCGACAGGGTAGCGGTGCGTCCGTCCCGCCGCACGGAGGGGTGCAGCAATGAAGCTTGTAGCTCGTTCCCTGCCGGGCCGGTGGCGGCATTGGCAGCGGGTGATGGAGAACGGCGGGGAGGTCCGCCAACGGGCGCCGTCTGAGTGACGCGGGCAGCGAGGGCGGCCCGACGGTCAGCACGGGCTCGGCGAGCGTCAGCCATGGTTGCAGTGCAACGTGGATCGAAAGAAAGGCTTCAGCGCACCCCAACCTGGCACGCCAAATGTCAGATTACGAGTTCCGGCAAACCCTTGAGGTTCGAACACTGGGTGCGCATGAAGATCTCTCTCTCCCTAGCTCCCTCTCGCATAGATCTCAAGGCCTAGCTCGACGAACCCAAAGAATAAGAGACACGAGGGTTTATACTGGTTCGGGCCACCATTGTGGTGTAATACCCTACTCCAGTGTGGTGTGGTGGATTGCCTCGTAGGCTGAGGATGAACAAGTACAAGGGATGAAGAGCCTCCTGAGGAGAGGTGTTCTTGAGCTCGGTGAGCTTGTGTGTGTGAGGATGGTCTGAATGATCCGTCCCCCAATCATGGTGGTGGCTAGTCCTATTTATAGAGGCCATGGTCCTCTTCCCAAATATTTAGGCGGGAAGGGATCCCACAACGGCCAATTTCGAAGGGAGACAACTAGTACAAGCTATCCTTACAAAAGGTGGTCTTCGCCTACTAAAGGCTCTAGTGGTGACGCCGTTGTGGGCTCCGCAGTGACCTCTGTCCTGCTAGTCTTGGTCTTGTTGCACCGATATGGAAACCTTTGCCTAACGCCTCGGGACTCCTCACCTGCGCATGCCCCTTTAGCACCAAAGAGGCAACTGGTAATCTGCACCCGCTAGCGCCCGCCTGGCCTTGGTCGTCATGGCTCACGCCACGCGAACCTCGCGAGGTGCCCCTTGCATAGATATCTCCGCTCCTTAGGAGCCAGCCTAGCGAGGCCGCCCCTAGGAAGGTCTTGTGTCGTCCGCCCCGTGAGGCTTGGCCCTCGCGAGGGTTTTGAATGGTTGCTGATGAAGAAGGGTCGTACCAGGCCGTTGGTGGAGCTACGCCCTGGGCCGCAGGCAGGCAAGTCTGGGTACCCCCGTTCCCAGGACGCCGATAGACATTACATCAAGCAAGGTTTCATGTGTTTATGTTCATTTTTTCGGAATTTAAATGCCATGGCACTCCATGCATGTGTCCAGGCCGTGACACCAATATGTTTGAAAATTCCTTCCAATTTACTACACATGGAATTAACTCGCACATAAGTACACAAATATGAGTTTTCAAACCGTTATGGTTAGCTGTTGCATGTAGATGTGGTTCAAATTTCAATTAAGGTCATTAAATGGCTAGAAAATCACTTAAATGTCTTATAAAGGTCAAATGGCCCCTGTAATTTTCCTAATTTTCACACGGCAGTTGTATTAGTGCACATTAACTGTACAAATTGTTTGAAGGCCATAGGAGGAAGCTATCGCCCGTTCGTCATCAAACATGCATTGTTCCATCTCGAAACCACAAGCCTTCTAGTGAGTTGCTACAGATGGTGAGGGGTGTGTGTCCACACTTTCGTCAAACAGGCCAATTTCTTTACCACACCATCTTGGTGCCATGCCATTACCTCAAGCACGGTTTCATGTGTTTCTGATCATTTTTTAAATTTTTGGAATTTAAATGCCATGGCACTCCATGCTTTGTGTCATAGCCGTGAGACCAATATGTTTGAATTTTTTTCCAATTTACTGCACATGGAATTAACTCACACACAACTACACAAATATGACTTTTCTAACCGTTATCGTTAGCTGTTGCATGTACATGTAGTTAAAATTTGAATTACGGTCATTAAATGGCTAGAATATTACTTAAATGTCTTAAAAGGTCAAATGACCCCTGAAAGTTTCCAAATTTTGACATGACAGTTGTATTAGTACTACAAATTTTCTCGTACATTTAAAACACCATTCGTTGCCACTTTACTCCAAATTCGTCTTTCACAGCTAATAAAAAATATCAACAACTTCACACACAGTTTTTTTGTAGGAACCGTTTGCGATGAAAATTCGTGGGTCCATTTAAGTCTTCCTTCATAAGCTTTGCCGGCTTCGTCTGCTCCAGTGCTGGCAACACCCGAACCCACGAATCCTGATCCCTATTCCCGCAACCCCTTCTTACAAAGATGGGGCCGTGGAAACGCTTCGTGATGGCCCGTACCGTGGCCGCGTCCTCCTTGAGCGCCGCCGCCTACGCTGAGAGACCGACCGCATCACCATTGAGCGTGGCCGCATCCGCCGAGAGGGCGTCTGCGGTAGCCGACGGGGCAGCTGCAGCAGTCGAGATGGCTGTAGCAGCCGCTGCGACGGCGGCTGCATATGCCAAGAGCGCTTGAGCTGCCGTCGGTGCCGCCGATGTCGCCCTGGCCCGGGTCAAGGCCATCCACGCCAAGATCAAGGATGCACACGCCAAGATATTCCAGGCCACCTCGGAATCTAGCATGCAACCCATGTCCAAAAAGGCGGCGGTGGCCATGGAGCACCTACTTCCTCACAAGATCACCGAGCGGGAGCTAGAGATGCTGGAGGCGGCGGAGCTTGAGGAGCGCCGGGAGGAGGAGTTGCGCATGGCCGAGGTCGAGGTAGAGAAGAGTCTGTCCATCGAGGAATCGGCGGTGGAGTACCAACGTGAGCTCTGGCGCAGCCACTACTACGAGTACTATAACCTTGAGGGCCGCACCGAGGACGAGGACACGGTCGACATCAGCAGGAGGGACGCGGACTCCACCAACGGCGGCACATCGCCAGGACAAGTCATCAACGAATCATCTAACACCGGTGATGCATAAGCCAGCGCGACTTTGTTAAAATTAGGCATACTTAGGCTTTGTTTATAATGATGGTCTTTTGTTAGAGCAATGTTTAGGTCAACTGGCACTGTTTAATTACTAAAATTGCTCAATTCAGTAAGTGTGGTCTGTGTGCTGTACGCTCTTTTGTGTGCCCAAATTAGCAAGTGGTGTTAAATTATGCAATGACGTGGGTGAGGACAATACCCAGCGAAATTTCCACCAAAATTTGAATTACAAACTCATCCCATGCGCGTAAAGGAGAAGAATCGTTTGCAATGCACATGAGGTTGTCCTGGACTAAGGGGTCCTCGGGCGTCCGGCCTGTTATCCGTGGGCCGGACTGATGGGCTATCAAGACATGAAGGCCGAAGATTGTACCTGTGTCCGGATTGGACTCTACTTGGCGTGGAAGGCAAGCTTGGCGACCGATTGTGAAGATTCCTTCTTATGTAACCGACTCCATGTAAACCTTAGATTCCCCTGGTGTCTATATAAACCGGAGGTGTTAGTCCGAAAAGGACACACGCATTACCATAGTCATATAGGCTAGACTTCTAGGGTTTAGCCATTACGATCTCCTGGTAGATCAACTCTTGTAACACTCATATTCATCAAGATCAATCAAGCAGGAAGTAGGGTATTACCTCCATAGAGAGGGCCCGAATCTGGGTAAACATCGTGTCCCCCGTCTCCTATTACCATCGATCATAGACGCACAGTTCGGGACCCCCTACCCGAGATCCGCCGGTTTTGACACCGGCATTGGTGCTTTCATTGAGAGTTCCACTGTGTCGTCGACAAAAGGTTTGATGGCCCCTTAAATCGTCGATAATGACACTGTCCAAGGAGGAACCCTCCTCCCCGGACAGATTTTTGTGTTCGGTGGCTTCGTACTGCGGGCCAACTCGCTTGGCCATCTGGAGCAGGTCGACAGCGATGCCCCTGGCCATCAGGTCAGATTTGGAAGCTTGACCTACGTCGCGGATATCCGTGGAGACTTGATCTTCAATGGGTTTGAGACAGTGGCGATCGCTCCTCCTCGCTCCAATGAACATGACTTAAATCTGTCATCGGATCACATCCAGGAGATGGTTCCTGTTGCTGCAACGACCTTAGATTCGGAGCAGATCATACCATCCGAGGCCACAGAATCCGTCGCGGTGGAGCCGCACACAGACTCAACACCTTGCAATATCTGCGTCAATGAAATTCCGGACTCATTTTCGGCTATAAATTCCGAACCACGTATGCCTGCGGACACCGAGTTGGATCGGTTATCGATCTTCGAGTTCAGCACCGCAGACATCTTTCAGCACTCGCCCTTGGGCAATATGCTAAATTCATTAAAACAACTATCCTTGGTAGGGGACTCACAGCCGAACAGTGTTCGGTTCAAACTAGTGGCCGATGGAGAATTTTGCTTCCCACCCGCCACCCACTTCATAGCTAATGTCGAAAACTCAACCGACGTGCTTAACTGGGGCTCCAAAGACATCGACAGCTTGGACGGCGATGCCGACAAGGAGCAAGGCCAAGACCAGCCATTCACAAGAAGTTGGACGGCCACCTCTTCATACGATGTGTACATGGTCAATACACCAAAAGACAGCAACACCGGCACCGGAGGAAACAATACCCGGGACGACGCCGAACACAATGAAGACCCTGTCGGAGTAAAATCCGAGCAGGAGGAACAAGAAAATGGGCAAGCCAGCCCCGATGAACAGGCCCTGCCCAGCGAGAATTCGGAGGACGACAACTACCTTCCGCTCTCCGAAGAAGAGGTAAGCCTCGGCGACGAAGACTTCATCGTACCCGAAGGACCCCTCGAGCAGGAGCGTTTCAAGCGCAGGCTAATAGCTACCGCAAGGAGCCTGAAAAAGAAGCAGCAGCACCTTCAAGCTAACCAAGACCTGCTCAATGATAGATGGACCAAAGTCCTGGCCGCTAAAGAATACGGCCTTAGTGGCCCAGCCAAAAGCTACCCGAAGCATAGATCGCTACCTCAGTTTGATAACGAGGCGTTGGAGCCCATACCATTATCACACCATGCGGCAGGTCGACGACAACCCGGTCCGGATAAAGAGGCAAGTCAAGCCAAACTCCAGACCGCCCTACCTCACCGTAAAGGCTAGAATAATACAGCTCGCGGTTGTACAGACGACCTTCGATGGGACTTGGACTGTAGAGCAGGACACGCAAGATCGATCTATGGATCACGAGGGCATGTCCCGACACATGACGACGGCTACCTATTCGGACGTGACAAACCTAGCCATGCCCGAGCCGAAAACCAAAAATGGACTCCTTTGGAGTCACGTCGCGTTGTGGCCCAAGATAGAGGCGCCGCACACCCTCTTTGCTTCACCGACGAAGTAATGGATCATGAATTCCCCGAGGGATTCAAACCCGTCAATATTGAACCATACGACGGAACAACCTGTCAGGACCCCGATTCCAAGTCACACCGATCTAGCCTGTAACACCTCATATCACATTGCGGCCTCACGCACGGTACTCCCACGGGTGTCGCCTTACCATGGCCCGGGACCGTTTGCGCCTTTTGGCTCACGTATATGACAATGTCGCTAGCATCCATATGACAGAGAACCCGGGCCGACATGGCTAGTCGTGAACCCAAAGCGGCACTAACGTATGGGGACAGGCATACATGAATCAACATCGAACGTGTCGGTCAGCAGCGTGTGAATCCGGGCTGTAGCACTGGGCTAACAGGACTCCGGGAACCCGGGCTGTAGCAGGCTAGGCAGGACTCCGGATGTCACCGTGTGACATTTCCCCGAAGGGACAGACACAGGAACGATATGACTCACATGCCGGCCAGTCAAGTGTCCAGAGCAGTAGTGCTGGGCTAGCAGGACTCCGGTGAACCGGGCTGTAGCGGACTACTATGGCTCAAGGAGGCACCAGACTACATTTCCCCATAAGAGAGGCTGCTAAAGATAAACAACTAGATTGTCGGATCCCACACATACCAAGCATTTCAAACATACACACAATATGCTCGATATGTGCAAATACAACATGGCATCACAACAAAACTCTACAACTCAAGTACTTTATTTAAAGGGCTCCGGAGAGCCTTACATAACTTGTTCATACAGATAGGGGTCACATGACCCGACACTCAAGTCATACAATCATACAAGCACATGCGGAAGCAAACTGTCTGGGTACAGACACTAGAAAGAAAGAAGGCTTGACGAAGCCTGTCTATCTACATAGGCCCTTCACAAGCCTAGATCACCACCTGGGTGGCGCGTCACTCGTCGTCGTCGAGTTCTACGTAGAACCCGTCAGAAGGGGCGGTGTTGTCGTCTGAAAACAGTAATTAAGCAACATGAGTACAAAGGTACTCAGCAAGTCTTACAACAGATCCTACTATACATGCTCATTCTCAAGAAGGTAGTGGGGTTATTGCAGCAAGCCAGCTTTGACTCTTGGCTAAGCTATCCTACGATACACCACTTGTGAAATAGTTTTCGCACACGAGTCCACTAATCACCATCTCAATACTCCACCGTGGATCCTCCCTCGTCATCCAACGAGAGGGCCATCCGCGGTACTCACACTTATCTTGAGGCTTTTAGTAGTATCCATTTACTTGTCTATGAACTGCATAAGCGACCAAGTAGTCCTTTACCGCGGACGCGGCTATTCGAATAGTTTCATACCCTGCAGGGGTGTACTTCGTCACACACGCTCTCACCACTTATCGTCGCTACACGACGTGTACTCGGCAACCTTCAAGCGGAAGCCCAACGTGGGTGTCGGCCACAGCCTACCTAAACACTCGAGTCTCTAGTCCAGGTTTATCGCCTATTCAGGTTCCATCCGCAGGGAGTCCGGCCGAGGTTTCCACATACGGCCCCGAACGATGTGTGCAGGGTTCCCGGTCACCAAACGGGCGACTCGGTACACCGGGCCACGAGCCTACCGCATCACAGCCCACCCCTTGGTCAGCGCTGTCCACGGCCTCCAGCTTACTACAAACACCAGAAACTACGTGCAACTCCTGGACAGAGGACAAGGGTGAATAAGAAGCCGAGGGGGTCCATTGGTTTCGGGCCCAATGTGTGGTAGTAGCTGAATCTTAAATCACGCATACAGATCTCAGTTCTTAGGGACGGTCTCAATGAAACAACCCACCATGTACTCCTACATGGCCTCCCATCGATACCTTTACCAAATCGTATTCAACACTTCACTCTCATTACCGACACACACACTTTCACCCTAGTTCATCACCCTGATGAGCCAGACCTGACACAACTCTAAGCGTAGCAAGCATAGCATTGTAGGAACACAACATGGCTCAATCAACTCCTACACATGCTAGTGGGTTTCATCTAGTTACTGTGGCAATGACAGGTCATGCAAAGGAAAGTGGGTTCAACTACCGCAACACACAGCAGTTTGAATCGCGTTGTCTTAATGCAGTAAACGAGAGCAGAAGCGAGAAGATGGGTTTGTATCGAAATGATCAATGGGTTGCTTGCCTGACAGAGTGGTGGTGGGATACTGCCCTTCAGTTGGATACTCGTGAATATCCTCGGAGGCAGGACCTACCACAATGAACACATCGAAGCACAATCAACACCAAGCAAGTGCAACAATATGATGCATGCATGAGACATGGCAAAATGGATGTATTGGGCTAATGCAACTAAGGCCAGAAGGGTTTGGACTAATTTGAATCAAAGATTCAAATTCCAAGTTCATAAATGGCCCATATTAGTGCTTTATCTTGTTCTGTATAAAACAGTAGGTTAACTTGCTTAATCATGCATGAAACCAGTACAGATGGATAGAATGGATTTTTCTGATCATTTTTCATATATAAATCTTTTCATTCTGAGCTATAGATTATTTTCTATGATTTTTTGAAGTTTGTGATAATTTCTGGAATTTCCAATATAAGAATAATTCCAGTAAATGCTTTACTGCGTCAGCCTGACGTCAGTGTGACGTCAGCAGGTCAACGGGGTCGTCCAGGTCAAACCTGACGTGTGGGTCCCCTGTGTCAGTGTCACTGTTAGGTAATTAGTTAATTAGGATTAGTTTTAACTCTAACTCAGATTAGTTAGCAGGCGGGCCCCACTTGTCAGTGACCCTGGGGGGTCAACCGTGGTCAAACCACGTTGACTCGCCGGCGTTTAGCCGCCGGCGACGTCCAGACGCGGCGGTGGAGTGCGGGATCCCCCTCCGGCGACCAAAAGGACGGCGGAGAGTACCTACGTGTAGCTGGGGGCGAACCGCGTCGACTGGTGGTGGTAGTGGAGCTCGGGGTCGCCGGAATCGACGCCGGCGACGAGCCGTGCGGCTGCCGGGGTACGGGCGTGGTTGAAACCGTAGCTAGAGAGCACGGCGAGGACATGCGATGGCGCTACGGGTTCCTGGCGTTGCGGTGAAGCTAATGGCTACGGTGGTGTGGCCGTTGGATGGCCGGAGCCTCGTCGGCGACGAGCTCGTGCGGCGGCGCGTTCGGGTGAGCTTCGTGCGGTGGCTACAGAGCTCGAGAGAGAGAGAGGAGAGGATGGGAAGGTGGCCATGCTCACGGCGGTTGCGACGGAGCAGACGGCGAGGTCGGAGACGAGCTGTAGCAGTGGCGACGGCGGAGGGGATCTCCGACGGTGAGCGGCGAAGGCGAGGTCGGTGACGGAGCTTCGGGGCAACGAGCGCTCGGGGCTCGGCTTGCTCGAAGGAGTGGGCGACGGCGGTGCTGTAGGACACGTTAGTACGGCGCGAGGTCGACGGTGGCCGCGGCTACTCCGGTGAGGTGGCTGCGGCGGCGTCGGCCATGGTGGGAGAAGGCGAGGGAGAGGCGATGGGGGAGAATGGCGATGTCCAGGGGCTCGGGGCGCGTCGAGGGAGGTCGGCCAGCTCATCCGCGGCGAGGGCGGCAAGCTGCTGGCGCCGTGGCGAGCTCACGCTCGCCGGCGTCACCTCTCTGCCTGCTCTGGCGAGAGCAGGCAGCTGACTGGCGCGGGCCAGCACAGTGCTGGGCCGCCAGGTGGGCTGCCAGGTAAGTTTTCTGCCTTCTGTTCTTTTCTCTTTTTTATTTATTTCTGTACTGTGTTTTGAAATAGTAAAAATACTATTTCATTTGGAAAAATCCTGAAAATATTCTGAGGCACCTTTGAGATTATTCCCAACAGCCTAAAAATACCTTCAAGATTATTTGGGCATTTGAAAATATTTATAGCATTTAAAATGCCCAAATGCAAATACTTATGGCTTGTGCAAAAATCCAAGATGGCCTCCAAAAATATGAAACCATTTTTGGCAGAGGTTTTAGCCAAGACCAAAGGTGGTGAACATTTATGGAGGGCATTTCAGGTTCATTGGAAAAGAATTTTAGTAAACCCTAGTTGTTCCAGGGGGGTGCTGGGGGTTTCTGGCATCCCCATTTCAGGTTTCTGTGAAATGTAGACATGATGCAACACTCTAATGCATGAACTAACTAGGATGTGACAACTCACCCCCACTCAAAAGAATCTCGTCCCGAGATTTAGGATCCGTTGGGAAGAAGGTGGGGTACTCAAGTCGAAGACGATCCTCCCTTTCCCAAGTAGCTTCTTTCCTCGGAATGGTGTGACCATTGAACTTTGAGAAACTTGATGTTTCGGCGTCGAGTGGTACGCTCGGCTTGATCAAGGATTCGAACGGGATACTCCCGATATGTGAGATTATCTTGGAGATCAAGCGTTTCGTGGTCCACTCCACGGATAGGATCCGAGAAGCAACGCCTGAGTTGGGAAACGTGGAAGACGTCATGAACCTTGGAAAGATGCGGAGGTAGTTCCAATTGGTAGGCAACTTCTCCTCGCTTGGCAAGAATGCGAAAGGGTCCAATGTAGCGAGGGGCCAATTTGCCTTTGATACCGAATCGATGGGTTCCCTTTAAAGGAGTCACCCGAAGGTAAGCCTTCTCGTCAACCTCAAAAGTCATAGCCTTATGTTTGCGATCATAATGGCTCTTTTGGCGAGATTGGGCTGTTTTCAATTTCTCACGAATAATGCGAACCTGCTCTTCTGCTTCCTGAATCATATCCGGGCCAAAGAGTTGTCTTTCCCCGATTTCCGACCAGTTAAGAGGCGTTCGACATTTTCGTCCATAGAGAACCTCGAAAGGGGCTTTGCCCAAGCTAGCTTGGTAACTATTGTTATAAGCGAACTCGGCAAATGGAAGGCATTTCTCCCAATCCATGCCAAACGAGATGACAGAAGCTCGGAGCATATCCTCCAGAATTTGATTAACTCGTTCTACCTGACCACTTGATTGAGGGTGAAAGGCGGTGCTAAAAGAGAGACGAGTTCCCATAGCATTTTGGAAACTTTCCCAAAATCGAGAGGTGAAGAGACTTCCACGGTCTGAGTTAATTTCCAATGGAACACCATGCAGAGACACTATTCGGGAGATGTACAAGTCTGCTAGCTGGCTAGCGGTTATACTCTCACGAATAGGTAGGAAGTGGGCTACTTTGGAAAGACGATCGACAACAACGAAGATAGCATTGTTTCCCCTCTTGGTCCTGGGAAACCCGGTAATGAAATCCATACCGATTTTATCCCATTTCCATTCAGGAATAGCCAGAGGCTGAAGGGTGCCAGCAGGTCGTTGATGCTCTGCTTTAACACGTCGGCAGACGTCGCAATTAGCAATGTATTGAGCAATTTCTCTCTTCATCCTAGTCCACCAAAACCTCTGGCGTAGGTCTTGATACATTTTAGTACTACCGGGATGAATGGTGAGAGGAGATTCATGAGCTTCCTTAAGGATCAATCGCCTCAGGTTGCGTACCTTGGGAACCACTAGGCGGTCTCCAAAGAACACGACACCTTGGTCATCAACGGAGAAACAATCCGCAACTCCTTTCTTGATGTTTCTCTTAATACGGGAGATTCCCGGATCTACCTTCTGAGCTTTGATGATCTGATCCGTAAGGGTAGGTTTCGCCACCAGGGTCGATAGAAATCCTTGAGGAACAATGTGAAGGTTAAGCTTACAGAATTCCTCGTGGAGAAGTGGTTGGCTTTGTTGTAACATCAAGTTGTTACAATAGGATTTACGGCTTAGCGCATCAGCCATGACGTTGGCTTTGCCCGGGGTGTAAGTTATTCTAAGTCGTAGTCTGAGATCAACTCGACCCAACGTCTTTGCCTGAGATTCAAATCCGGTTGGGTGAAGATGTATTTCAGACTCTGGTGGTCGGTGAAAATCTCGCAACGATTACCGAGAAGGTAATGTCGCCATGTTTTGAGTGCATGGACTACGGCTGCAAGCTCTAGATCATGTGTGGGATAATTATCCTCATGTGGACGCAACTGTCGGGAAGCGTAGGCAATCACATGACGGTCTTGCATGAGTATGCAACCTAGTCCTTGTCGCGAGGCGTCGCAATAGATAACAAAATCCTTGGAAAAATCTGGTGGTACGAGTACGGGGGCAGATGTCAGGCGTCTTTTCAGTTCCTGAAAGCTGAACTCGCACTGTGGGGTCCACTCGAACCTTTTATCTTTCTTGAGGAGTTCGGTTAGAGGTTTAGCAACCTTGGAGAAATTCTCGACGAAGCGACGGCAGTAGCTCGCTAAGCCGAGGAAACTCCGAACTTGCTTGACCGTTTCAGGGGGAGTCCAGTCAAGGATGGCTTGAACTCGCTCGGGATTGACAGCAATACCTTTACCAGAGATCACGTGGCCTAGGTAGGTCACTTCTGGCAACCAAAATTCGCACTTGGAGAACTTGGCATAAAGGCGATGCTCTCTGAGTTTTCTAACACAAGTCTAAGATGTTCGGCATGCTCTTCCTCGTTCTTCGAGTAGATAAGGATATCATCGAGGTAAACCACGACGAACTTGTCTAAGTACTCCATGAAGATCGAGTTCATCAAGCGAGAAAAGGTGGCTGGAGCATTGGTTAACCCGAAGGACATGACTGTATACTCGTATTGGCCATAACGAGTAACAAAGGCCGTTTTAGGGATGTCCCCGTTCCTGATTTTGATTTGATGGTAGCCCAACCTCAAATCCATTTTAGAAAAGACTGAGGATCCAGCGAGCTGATCATACAGGTCGTTGATCCTGGGAAGCGGATACTTGTTCTTGATTGTGACTAGGTTGACGGGTCGGTAATCTACAACCATCCGATCCGTACCATCCTTCTTCTTGACGAAGAGGACGGGGCAAGCCCACGGAGAAGAACTAGGACGGATGAAACCCTTTTTCAAGGACTCATCGAGTTGTTTCTTAAGCTCGGCTAGCTCTAGGGGTGCCATCTTATAGGGTCTTCTAGAGATTGGGACGGTTCCTGGAACAAGGTCTATCACGAACTCAACATCCCTGTCAGGTGGAATACCTGGCAGTTCTTCAGGGAAGACATCCGGAAAGTCACGGACTACCGGCACATCTTCGAGGTCTGGAAGAGGGTTGGCATTTAATGAGTAGAGCTGACGCTTAGACACTCGGGTCAAAACATTGACTGTCTTGCCCGACGGATGGGTGAGTTGAACAGTTCTAGTAGAGCAATCAATCTTAGCATAATGAGCTGACATCCAGTCCATACCCAAGATGATGTTTATGTCCGAGGACTTGAGAGCTATTAGTGATGCAAGGAAGACCAGTCTGTCAACAAGAATTTCATTTCCATGGCTTATCTTAGAGGTTTGCCATCTAGAACCAGGAGTTTGAATTTCCATGGAAGTAGGCATGTCACTAAATGTGGTGTTGTGTAATCGAGCATAGCTCTCAGAGATAAATGAATGAGATGCTCCAGTATCGAAAAGAACAGTTGCCGGATGGCAATTAACAAGGAGCGTACCAAGGACGACGTTGGGATCCTCATGAGTTTCTTCAGCTGAGACATAGTTGACATGGCCACGTGCAGTGGTGGCTGGCTTGGCGTAGTAAGTCTTTCCTGCTGGCTTACCACGGCCAACGGACTGTCCAGGTTGATTGAGGTTGTTTCGGGGGCACTCGCGCTGATAGTGACCCGTTTCTCCACACTTGAAGCATGTCACAATATTGGGGCGTGGAGCAGCATTAGCAGCGGGGCCACCATAAACCTTGGGCGGTGCATGCTGCTGGTTGGGGCGAGGCGCCTCGAAGGATGGCCTCGGAGTGAACCTGGGTGGCAGAGCAGTATTTGGAATCCAGACCCGGCGCTTCTGGGATCCGGAGCCAGATGAGGAACCAAAGTCACGAGAGTGCTTGCGTGCAGCGTCATAGTCAGTTTGTCCTGTCTCGGCACTGATGGCCTTATTGACCAACTTCTGGAAAGAGGTGCACTCATGCAGACGGAGATCACGGCGAAGCTCGGGGCTAAGTCCCTTGCGGAACCTTGCCTGCTTCTTGGCGTCGGTGGATACCTCTTCAGGAGCATAGCGTGCTAGATTTCCAAACTCACGGCTGTAAGCATCCACGGTCAGTCTGCCTTGGGTGAAGTTGCAGAATTCTTCCCGCTTACGATCTATGAGACCCTCCGGAATGTGATGCTCACGGAAAGCCTCACTGAATTCAGCCCAAGTAGTGATTTGGCCAGCTGGGCGCATAGCCTCAAAGTTCTCCCACCAAAGGCTAGCAGGGCCTTCGAGGTGATAGGCAGCGTAGGTAACCTTATCAGCTTCGGCTACGTTAGCAGAACGTAGCTTATGGGTGATGCTGCGAAGCCAATCATCCGCATCAAGGGGCTCGACGGAGTGGTTGAACTTCGGTGGGTACAGCTTGATAAAGTCATTGATGGACACCAGGTCGTCCCTCTGGTGACGTGCAGTATTCTGCTCAATTCGCTCTAGCAAGCGGTTAGTCTCACGCTTGTTTCTTTCTGCCTCCAGCATAACTTCGGCCAGTGAAGGCGGTTGGGGCAGATCCTCCGCCCTGGCTGCATTGGCTTCATCCTGCGCCTGGACAGCAGGGTTGTTGCGGGTGTTAACCATCCTAGGAGGAACAAAGCAACGGTTTAGACGGGGATGGCTAAATCTTGATAGGGAAATGCGGAATGTAATGGATAACACGGAATGCAGAGATGACCATCAGTATGACATGGTAACATGGCAACATACATATACCAACGGTCATACACGCCATACATAGTTTAGTACAAGCCCAGGCCAAGGTACAGCTACGATGAAGGACGATACATCTCATCAGAGGCATTCCAAGCTCCTATACATTATTTTTCTACACCTCCGGAACGTGATACACACCAAGTCGTATCCCACAAGACACGCAGGACTGTGGAGATTACAACTGTTACAATACTAGTAGAGCTACTACCAACTCAGACGTCTCCGTAGTAATCCTCATAGAAGTCACCGCCATGTCCTGGGAGCTGAACATGATCATCCGGAAACAGTCGGTCCTGTGGAGCCTGCGGTCCATAGGGACTCGGGTGTGGCCTTGGTCCAACAAACGGTGGCAGACGGGGTCCACGAGGAGGGGTGATGCCTCCTACATCACGCCATTCCATACATTCTGGCAGGCCAGATCGCACGGGATATATGTCCCTCATGTCCATGAACCCAGCTTGCACGGCAGGTGCAAACCGTGTCAGTGTGGCCCAGTGATCAGCACGAGCATTAAAGAGCTCCATTCGCAAGGCACGATTCTCACGGTCCTTGTCCTCAAGCATCTCGGTGGTGGTACGGAGTAGTGAGCCCTCATGGGTAGAATCACAGTAAGTGGCCTGATAGTACCCCTGTGCCCCAGGGAGTGCTGCTGGCATATAGCAGAAGTCGGTGTTCTGAAGCAAGGCAGTTCTGGCTCGCATGATAGTCATCATTGAGTAAGCTGCGTCCTGCACAGACATCTCGATAGTAACCCCAAGTCCATAAGAGCAATGGAGGGGTTCAGTGGCTCCAGGGTAGGATGGGAAGATCCTGACTGTGCAAAGATACTGACTTTGATTAAAGTCTCGGAACTGCTCCTCGACGGTATACTCGGGATACCAACGATAGCCTGTCTCAACCATCACTCGGACCAACATGGCCGTGTGACCAGGTACGCCGATGCACCGGGTCAGACGAACCACTTGGTTCTGGGAACGGGTGGCCATCTGAAAGCACGAAATAATACAAGGCATTAGTATTTCTAGGAGAATTTGGACATCATAACGGTTGTAAATGCTCGGGAAAAAGGATTTGAGACATTCGCAACAGTTTGCAATACCACTCAACAACATCATGTCAAGGTTCTGGTTCAACCGACAACATACTAGGGTAGTAGAAACTGAACCGAAGCATGGAACCAACAATCCTATAAGTTACTACGGATTAGTAACACGTGAACCTGATAGAGAGGAGAGAGCCTAGTCCTTAACCCGCGTAGAATGAGAAGAGTATGACTCAGATCAGAGGGCATGAGGTAAAGGAGTAAAAGCACCTTACGTTCCCTCCCACAATCAATTCCCCTACACATAACTAAAGCATTTCTAGACTCGACATCGGCCAGTTTGGCTTATCGCACCTACAGGCAGTCCGGCTCTGATGCCAACGCTGTCAGGACCCCGATTCCAAGTCACACCGATCTAGCCTGTAACACCTCATATCACATTGCGGCCTCACGCACGGTACTCCCACGGGTGTCGCCTTACCATGGCCCGGGACCGTTTGCGCCTTTTGGCTCACGTATATGACAATGTCGCTAGCATCCATATGACAGAGAACCCGGGCCGACATGGCTAGTCGTGAACCCAAAGCGGCACTAACGTATGGGGACAGGCATACATGAATCAACATCGAACATGTCGGTCAGCAGCGTGTGAATCCGGGCTGAAGCACTGGGCTAACAGGACTCCGGGAACCCGGGCTGTAGCAGGCTAGGCAGGACTCCGGATGTCACCGTGTGACATTTCCCCGAAGGGACAGACACAGGAACGATATGACTCACATGCCGGCCAGTCAAGTGTCCAGAGCAGTAGTGCTGGGCTAGCAGGACTCCGGTGAACCGGGCTGTAGCGGACTACTATGGCTCAAGGAGGCACCAGACTACATTTCCCCATAAGAGAGGCTGCTAAAGATAGACAACTAGATTGTCGGATCCCACACATACCAAGCATTTCAAACATACACACAATATGCTCGATATGCGCGAATACAACATGGCATCACAACAAAACTCTACAACTCAAGTACTTTATTTAAGGGGCTCCGGAGAGCCTTACATAACTTGTTCATACAGATAGGGGTCGCATGACCCAACACTCAAGTCATACAATCATACAAGCACATGCGGAAGCAAACTGTCTGGGTACAGACACTAGAAGAAAGAAGGCTTGACGAAGCCTGTCTATCTACATAGGCCCTTCACAAGCCTAGATCACCACCTGGGTGGCGCGTCACTCATCGTCGTCGAGTTCTACGTAGAACCCGTCAGAAGGGGCGGTGTTGTCGTCTGAAAACAGTAATTAAAGCAACATGAGTACAAAGGTACTCAGCAAGTCTTACAACAGATCCTACTATACATGCTCATTCTCAAGGAGGTAGTGGGGTTATTGCAGCAAGCCAGCTTTGACTCTTGGCTAAGCTATCCTACGGTACACCACTTGTGAAATAGTTTTCGCACACGAGTCCACTAATCACCATCTCAATACTCCACCGTGGATCCTCCCTCGTCATCCAACGAGAGGGCCATCCGCGGTACTCACACTTATCTTGAGGCTTTTAGTAGTATCCATTTACTTGTCTATGAACTGCATAAGCGACCAAGTAGTCCTTTACCGCGGACGCGGCTATTCGAATAGTTTCATACCCTGCAGGGGTGTACTTCGTCACACACGCTCTCACCACTTATCGTCGCTACACGACGTGTACTCGGCAACCTTCAAGCGGAAGCCCAACGTGGGTGTCGGCCACAGCCTACCTAAACACTCGAGTCTCTAGTCCAGGTTTATCGCCTATTCGGGTTCCATCCGCAGGGAGTCCGGCCGAGGTTTCCACATACGGCCCCGAACGATGTGTGCAGGGTTCCCGGTCACCAAACGGGCGACTCGGTACACCGGGCCACGAGCCTACCGCATCACAGCCCACCCCTTGGTCAGCGCTGTCCACGGCCTCCAGCTTACTACAAACACCAGAAACTACGTGCAACTCCTGGACAGAGGACAAGGGTGAACAAGAAGCCGAGGGGGTCCATTGGTTTCGGGCCCAATGTGTGGTAGTAGCTGAATCTTAAATCACGCATACAGATCTCAGTTCTTAGGGACGGTCTCAATGAAACAACCCACCATGTACTCCTACATGGCCTCCCATCGATACCTTTACCAAATCGTATTCCACACTTCACTCTCATTACCGACACACGCACTTTCACTCTAGTTCATCACCCTGATGAGCCAGACCTGACACAACTCTAAGCGTAGCAAGCATAGCATTGTAGGAACACAACATGGCTCAATCAACTCCTACACATGCTAGTGGGTTTCATCTAGTTACTGTGGCAATGACAGGTCATGCAAAGGAAAGTGGGTTCAACTACCGCAACACACAGCAGTTTGAATCGCGTTGTCTTAATGCAGTAAACGAGAGCAGAAGCGAGAAGATGGGTTTGTATCGAAATGATCAATGGGTTGCTTGCCTGACAGAGTGGTGGTGGGATACTGCCCTTCAGTTGGATACCCGTGAATATCCTCGGAGGCAGGACCTACCACAATGAACACATCGAAGCACAATCAACATCAAGCAAGTGCAACAATATGATGCATGCATGGGACATGGCAAAATGGATGTATTGGGCTAATGCAACTAAGGCCAGAAGGGTTTGGACTAATTTGAATCAAAGATTCAAATTCCAAGTTCATAAATGGCCCATATTAGTGCTTTATCTTGTTCTGTATAAAACAGTAGGTTAACTTGCTTAATCATGCATGAAACCAGTACAGATGGATAGAGTGGATTTTTCTGATCATTTTTCATATATAAATCTTTTCATTCTGAGCTATAGATTATTTTCTATGATTTTTTGAA
This sequence comes from Triticum aestivum, assembly GCF_018294505.1. Lineage (NCBI taxonomy): Eukaryota > Viridiplantae > Streptophyta > Magnoliopsida > Poales > Poaceae > Triticum > Triticum aestivum. The sequence continues at coordinate 177,092,539 of NC_057808.1, read as the reverse complement.
GTTTGTGATAATTTCTGGAATTTCCAATATAAGAATAATTCCAGTAAAAGCTTTACTGCGTCAGCCTGACGTCAGTGTGACGTCAGCAGGTCAACGGGGTCGTCCAGGTCAATCCTGACGTGTGGGTCCCCTGTGTCAGTGTCACTGTTAGGTAATTAGTTAATTAGGATTAGTTTTAACTCTAACTCAGATTAGTTAGCAGGCGGGCCCCACTCGTCAGTGACCCTGGGGGGGTTAAACCGTGGTCAAACCACGTTGACTCGCCGGCGTTTAGCCGCCGGCGACGTCCAGACGCGGCGGTGGAGTGCGGGATCCCCCTCCGGCGACCAAAAGGACGGCGGAGAGTACCTATGTGTAGCTGGGGGCGAACCGCGTCGACTGGTGGTGGTAGTGGAGCTCGGGGTCGCCGGAATCGACGCCGGCGACGAGCCGTGTGGCTGCCGGAGTACGGGCGTGGTTGAAACCGTAGCTAGAGAGCACGGCGAGGGACATGCGATGGCGCTACGGGTTCCTGGCGTTGCGGTGAAGCTAATGGCTACGGTGGTGTGGCCGTTGGATGGCCGGAGCCTTGTCGGCGACGAGCTCGTGCGGCGGCGCGTTCGGGTGAACTTCGTGCGGTGGCTGCAGAGCTCGAGAGAGAGAGAGGAGAGGATGGAAAGGTGGCCATGCTCACGGCGGTTGCGACGGAGCAGACGGCGAGGTCGGAGACGAGCTGTAGCAGTGGCGACGGCGGAGGGGATCTCCGACGGTGAGCGGCGAAGGCGAGGTCGGTGACGGAGCTTCGGGGCAAACGAGCGCTCGGGGCTCGGCTTGCTCGAAGGAGTGGGTGACGGCGGTGCTGTAGGACACGTTAGTACGGTGCGAGGTCGATGGTGGCCGCGGTTACTCCGGTGAGGTGGCTGCGGCGGCGTCGGCCATGGTAGGGAGAAGGCGAGGGAGAGGCGATGGGGGAGAATGGCAATGTCCAGGGGCTCGGGGCGCGTCGAGGGAGGTCGGCCAGCTCATCCGCGGCGGGGCGGCAAGCTGCTGGCGCCGTGGCGAGCTCACGCTCGCCGGCGTCACCTCTCTGCCTGCTCTGGCGAGAGCAGGCAGCTGACTGGCGCGGGCCAGCACAGTGCTGGGCCGCCAGGTGGGCTGCCAGGTAAGTTTTCTGCCTTCTGTTCTTTTCTCTTTTTTTATTTATTTCTGTACTGTGTTTTGAAATAGTAAAAATACTATTTCATTTGGAAAAATCCTGAAAATATTCTGAGGCACCTTTGAGATTATTCCCAACAGCCTAAAAATACCTTCAAGATTATTTGGACATTTAAAAATATTTATAGCATTTAAAATGCCCAAATGCAAATACTTATGGCTTGTGCAAAAATCCAAGATGGCCTCCAAAAATATGAAACCATTTTTGGCAGAGGTTTTAGCCAAGACCAAAGGTGGTGAACATTTATGGAGGGCATTTCAGGTTCATTGGAAAAAAAATTAGTAAACCCTAGTTGTTCCAGGGGGGGTGCTGGGGGTTTTCTGGCATTCCCATTTCAGGTTTCTGTGAAATATAGACATGATGCAACACTCTGATGCATGAACTAACTAGGATGTGACACAACCGATCCCGCGGTATGGATAGAAGATTTTATTCTCCACATCCATATGGCCCGTGGAGACGACCTCCACGCCATTAAATACCTCCCACTAAAGCTAAAAGGGCCAGCTCGGCACTGGTTAAACAGCCTGCCTGAAAATTCCATAGGCAGCTGGGAGGACTTGGAAGAAGCCTTCCTTGGCAACTTCCAAGGAACATATGTCCGGCCACTAGATGACGATGACCTAAGCCACATTGTCCAGCAGCCCGGAGAGTCAGCCAGGGAGCTCTGGACTCGGTTCTTAGTCAAAAAGAACGAAATCGTCGACTGTCCGGACGCGGAAGCCCTTCGGGCTTCAGACATAGCGCCTAGGACGAATGGCTTACACGCCACCTCGGCCAAGAAGGACCTAAATCCATGACAGCCCTCACTGCTATGATGACCCGCTTTTGCACGGGAGAAGACAGCTGGCTCGCTCGCAGAAGCAATAGCGCCAGTGGCTCGGGCACTTCCGAAATCCGAGACGGCAACGACAAGCCACGACGAAGCAAATATAATAGTCGCAATGATAATGAAAGATCACGCGACACAGCGGTCAACGCTGGATTCAGCAATCCCAAGCCCGGTCAGCGGGAGAAGCCATTCAAGGCGAATCGCGACGAACCATCCAACCTGGACATGATATTGGACCGACCCTGCCAGATTCATGGCCACCCCGATAAACCAGCCAATCATACTAACAGAAACTGTTGGGTCCTTAAGCAGGCCGGCAAGCTCAATGCCGAACACAGGGGAAGGAGGCCGCCAGTCGACAGGGATGACAGAAAGGTTCACCAACGAAGCACTGGGGGTAAGAAGCAATCTCCACCGAAGGATCAACTACTCCCAGAACGGAAATAGCAACCCGGCTTCCGCCGCCCACTTCGCACACCTACAATATTTGTACCGCACATACATCATTATGCACTCAAGATACCATGGGTATTGGCGGAAGCACAATACGGACAACCCTGCAAACACCCCAGTAACATTTTTTATTTATTTTCCTTTTTATTTTTTCTTCCTTCGCTATCCTTTAAAAACAGGTGACGAACAGGATAAACGTCGGGAACTGGCTCTATCGGAGTCCGGATCCGTATACTCACCTAAGGGGCTATTTCCATCAAGGATTCCCCCCCACCAAGGACTGGCGCCGCAGACGTACGACAGGAGGTCCAAAATAATTTTTTGTAGACCGTACTCTCTATTTCTCGAGCCTCTACTATGCCTGTTCCTCCGCCTCCAAACCCGAGCATGTCAAATATCCGGGAGGATGGCTTTATATATATCATAAGTAATCATTGGCATACCGCTCAGTTCCCAGTAAAACATATCCGAACTAATCATCCGTGTTGTCTCGCCACGGAATACGGCTGCCACGTTTGTTTCACAAATATACCCTAGCATAACCTGCCAGGGGCTCGGTATGGGAACAAATGAGTTGCCAGCAAATGCCCGAACTGCTCTACAGCGCACTTCAGCGTCGCAAGTTTGGCCTTATATGCATCAGCCCTGAATCATTGTCTTGGGTCAATAGTTGGGTTGCCCGGCTCCTGTGCTTGCTACCCTACGTTCCGCTCTATCGGCTAGGGTAGTAAAGGGAGAACTACTGCGATTGTGCCCTGGTCTAAACCGGACGAGCACCTCAGTAGAGAAAGCCGAAAACTGACTGTCATGATGCGGCGTGAGCTGGTCAATGATATGTCTCCAACGTATCTACTTTTCCAAACACTTTTGCCCTTGTTTTGGACTCTAACTTGCATGACTTGAATGGAACTAACCCGGACTGACGCTGTTTTCAACAGAATTGCCATGGTGTTATTTATGTGTAGAAACAAAAGTTCTCGGAATGACCTGAAACTCCACGGAACTTATTTTTTGAAAATATTAAAAAAATTGGCGAAAGAATCAAGGCCAGGGGGCCCACCACCTGTCCACTTGGGTGGGGGCGCGCCTGCCCCCCCCCCGGGCGCGCCCCCTGCCTCGTGGGCCCCCTAGTGCTCCACCGACCTCAACTCCAACTCCATATATTCGTGTTCGGGGAGAAAAAAATCAGAGAGAAAGATTCATCGCATTTTACGATACGGAGCAGCTGCCAAGCCCTAAACTCTCTCGGGAGGGCTGATCTGGAGTCCGTTCGGGGCTCCGGAGAGGGGAATCCGTCGCCGTCATCAGCATCAACCATCCTCCATCACCAATTTCATGATGCTCACCGCCGTGCGTGAGTAATTCCATCGTAGGCTTGCTGGACGGTGATGGGTTGGATGAGATTTATCATGTAATCGAGTTAGATTTGCTGGGGTTTGATCCCAGTATCCACTATGTTCTGAGATTGATGTTGCTATGACTTTGCTATGCTTAATGCTTGTCACTAGGGCCCAAGTGCCATGATTTCAGATCTGAACCTATTATGTTTTCATGAATATATGTGAGTTCCTGATCCTATCTTGCAAGTCTATAGTCACCTACTATGTGTTATGATCCGACAACCCCGAAGTGACAATAATCGGGACCACTCCCGGTGATGACCATAGTTTGAGGAGTTCATGTATTCACTATGTGTTAATGCTTTGGTCCGGTACTCTATTAAAAGGAGGCCTTAATATCCCTTAGTTTCCATTAGGACCCCACTGCCACGGGAGGGTAGCACAAAAGATGTCATGCAAGTTCTTTTCCATAAGCACGTATGAATATATTCGGAATACATGCCTACATTACATTGATGAATTGGAGCTAGTTCTGCGTCACCCTATGTTATGATTGTTACATGATGAACCGCATCCGGCATAATTCTCCATAACTGATCCAATGCCTACGAGCTTTTCACATATTGTTCTTCGCTTATTTACTTTTCCGTTGCTACTGTTACAATCACTACAAAACCCAAAAATATTACTTTTGCTACCGTTACCGTTACCTCCATATTACTTTGCTACTAAATACTTTCTGCAGATACTAAGTTATCCAGGTGTGGTTGAATTGACAACTCAGCTGCTAATACTTGAGAATATTCTTTGGCTCCCCTTGTGTCGAATCCATAAATTTGGGTTGAATACTCTACCCTCGAAAACTATTGCGATCCCCTATACTTGTGGGTTATCAAGACTATTTTCTGGCGCCGTTGCCGAGGAGCATAGCTCTATTCTTTGATTCGCTTGGGATTTATATCTGCTAGTCACTATGAAGAACTTGAAAGACGAGAAAACAAAAATTTATCCCTCAATTACGAGGGGAGGTAAGGAACTGCCATCAGCTCTGCACTTGATTCACCTTCTGTTTTGAGTAAGCTTGCGACACCTAAACCTACTTCTGCTATTAATTCTGATATGTCACATGTTATTGATGATGCCACTTCTGCTATGCATGATACTTATGATGAAACTACTTCTATGCTTGATACTACTGTGCCACTTGGTGAATTCTTTGATGAACAACTTGCTAGGGCTAGAGAGAATGAAATTATTGAAACTGATAATATTGATGAAAGTGATGATGAAGGCTCTCCCAATAAATATGAATTGCCTGTTGTGCCTGCAATGATATGGATGAAGAAACTAAAAGAGACTTTCTGGCTTGCAATGATATAAGTGATCTTAAGAAATTATTAGCTAAGCTTAAACAAAAAACTCTGAATGCTAGGATGAAATATGATCCTGCTTATGCTACTTCACCTATCTTTGTTACTGATAAGGACTATGAATTCTCTATTGATCCTGATATAATTACTTTTGTTGAATATGATCTTTTTTATGGCTATGAATCTGAAACTGTTGTGGCACATCTTACTAAATTAAATGATATAGCCACCCTATTCACTAATGATGAGAGAACTCGCTACTTTTATATCCTTAAAATATTTCCGTTCTAATTAAAGGGTGATGCTAAGATATGGTTTATTTCTCTTGATCCTGGTTGTGTGCGTAGTCCCCAGGATATGATTTATTACTTCTCTGCTAAATATTTCCCTGCTCATAAGAAACAAGCTGCTTTAAGGGATATATATAATTTTGTGCTATTGAAGAAGAGAATCTCCCACAAGCTTGGGGGAGGCTTCTCCAATTACTTAATGCTTTGCCTGATCATCCTCTTAAGAAAAATGAAATACTTGATATCTTTTATAATGGACTAACCGATGCTTCCAAAGATTACCTGGATAGTTGTGCTGGTTCTGTTTTCAGGGAAAGAACACCGGATGAAGCTGAAATTCTATTGAATAATATGTTGACAAATGAAAATAATTGGACACTTCCTAAGACAACTCCTGAGCATATTCCTAAACCAACTCTGAAGAAGAGGGGTGTTCTATTTCTCAGTCATGAAGATATGCAAGAGGCAAAGAAATCTATGGAAGAAAAAGGTATTAAAGCCGAGGATGTTAAGAATTTACCAACTATTGAAGAAATACATGGTCTTAATTTACCGCCTGTTGAAGAAATAAATGATCTTAATTCATCACCTATTGAAGAAACTCATGGTCTTGATAACCCGACACACGTAGTGAAGGTAAATTCTCTCTATAGATATGATAAAGCTGAAATCCCTCCTACTAAGTTTGCTAGCCAATGTTTGGATGAATTTGATAGTTTTATGGTTAAACAAGAAGACTTTAATGCTTATTTTGGTAGACAATTAAAACAAAATGCTTATATGATTGAACACTTGGGTGATTATATGTCTAGAGTTAAAGGTGAACTTAAACTCATTAGTAAACATGCTTCTATGGTTACCACTCAAGTAGAACAAGTACTTAAAGCTCAGAATGATTTGCTCAATGAATTAAATAGTAAGAATAATGATTTTTCTGTTAGAGTGGCTACTAGACTGGTAAAATGACTCAGGAACCTTTGTATCCTGAAGGCCATCCTAAGAGAATTGAGCAGGACTCTCAGAGAAATAATATAGATGCACCTAGTCCTTCTAAAAGAAGAAAAAGAAAAATGATGGGACTTTGCATACTTCTAGTGAACCTATTCCTGAACCACCTGAGAATCCAAATGATATTTCTATTTCTGATGCTGAAACACAATCTGGTAATGAACATGAACCTAGCGATAATGTCAATGATGATGTTCATGATGATGCTCAACCTAGCAATGATAATGATGTAGAAATTGAACCTGCTGTTGACCTTGATAACCCACAATCAAAGAATCAACGTTATGATAAGTGAGATTTTGTTGCTAGGAAACACGGTAAAGAAAGAGAACCATGGGTTCAGAAACCCATGCCTTTTCCTCCGAAACCATCCAAGAAAAAGGATGATGAGGATTTTGAGTGCTTTGCTGAAATGATTAGACCTATCTTTTTGAGTATGCGATTAACTGATATGCTCAAAATGAATCCTTATGCTAAGTATATGAAAGAAATTGTTACAAATAAAAGAAAGATACCGAAAGCTAAAATTTCCACCATGCTTGCTAATTATACTTTTAAGGGTGGAATAACTAAGAAACTTGGAGATCCAGGAGTACCAACTATACCATGCTCCATTAAAAGAAATTATGTTAAAACTGCTTTATGTGATCTTGGAGCCGGTGTTAGTGTTATGCCTCTCTCTTTATATCGTAGACTTGATTTGAATAAATTGACACCTACTGAAATATTTTTGGAAATGGATGATAAGTCAACTGCTATACCTGTCGGTATTTGTGAGGATGTGCCTGTTGTGGTTCCAAACGTTACTATTTTAACGAACTTTGTTATTCTTGATATTCCTGAGGACGATAGTATTATTCTTGGAAGACCCTTTTTGAGTACTGCAGGGGCTGTTATTGATTGCAACAAAGGCAATGTCACTTTTCATGTTAATGGTAATGAGCATACGGTACACTTTCCGAGGAAACAACCTCAAGTCCACAATATCAATTCTATTGGAAAAATTCCATCGATTATTTTTGGGGATTTTGAATTTCCTCTTCCTACTGTCAAGAAGAAATATGATATTCTTATTATTGGGGATGTGCATATCCCCATTGAGGTAACATAGTGTTATTCGAAATTTCTCCGGTTCCATGTTAGTCAGAATGAGTTTGTTAACAAGACTTGATCAACCTTGTTAGTGGATTCCTTTTGATGAGCATGAGATGGATGAAGTTAGGAAACACAACCTTCTGTACCCTCCTTTTACTTTCTGTTATTCAGTTGAAATAAAGAAAAAATAGTATTTTTCTGTCTGTTTTCTGAATTATCCGTGCAATATAAAAATACCCCAAAAATAAAAGTTCTCCAAATGCCTTGCCAATTTAATATGATTTTTTCTGGAATATTTGAGAATATCTGGCACGGAGAACACAGCGGGGGAGAAAGCACCTGGCCACGAGGGTCCAGGGTGCGCCCACCCCTACAGGGCACGCCCCCTGCCTCGTGGGCCCATGGTAGCTCCCCTGCACTTATTCCTGCACCCACACACTTCTTCTTCCTCCCAAAAAAATCACCAACCAGCTCAAGCACGAATTCTAGCTCATTTTGCTGCGATTTTCGATCTCCTTGCTCAAAGCACCTCTCACAAAACTGCTTTGGGGGATTGTTGCTTGGTACGTGACTCCTCCATTGGTCCAATTAGTTTTTGTTCTAGTGCTTTATTCATTGCAAATTTGTGCTGCCTAGGTGACCATGTTCTTGAGCTAGCATCTCAAATTTGTATGGTTCCAAGTAGTTCTAATGCATGATATATTCTCTAGGCACTTGTGGGAGTAGTTGCTATCAATTTTGTTGAGCTTGGTTCACTTTTATTTGAAGTTACTAAAATTTTCAGAAATTTTTCAGAGGAAGAAATATGTTTAGGAAAATGTACCATGATGGTTCTTCAAGGAAGCAAGGACCCAGGCTTGCAATGCGTGATGCTGACGATGAACCACCAAGGGACGCTCCAGTGCGGCCTTGTGAATGGCCTTCAGAAGACTTTATGGATCGAGCGGGAATCAAGGAAGAATTTAACGCATGTTTGCGTAACATTGATCTTGTGAGCTTCGAGGCAGAAAAGTGCCGTCAGTACCACTATCTCACTAGTTCCTTTGTGAGGAGGTTTGAATTTTCATCTTCACGTAATTCTCAAACTGTCATGTTTGATCTTTATGAAAATTCTTATACTATGGACTTAGAGGATTTTACTACTGCTTGCAAACTTCCACAATGGGGTAGTACTAGTGAACCTCGCAAATCTGAATTTAGAGATTTTCTTGCTAGTATAACTGTGGGGAATCTAGAGATATAGCACAAGCTACCATAGGGAGCATTCATTTTCCTGCTATACATTATTTTGCTCTCTTCATAGGTAGATGCATAAATAGTAAGGATGAAGCATGTCACATGTGTGTCCCTGACCTCAGTATTCTTAGGAGTGCTGTGTTAGGAGATAAATCTTACAATTCGGGAGCCATTGTTGCACGTAGGTTGCATCATAATAGATTTAATGGAGATTTCTTTGGTGGAATTTATGCACCCCGCTTAGCTGATTTTCTTGGTGTAACCATACGCGATGATGATATTGAATTGCCTCCTACTTATCTAGACTTTAATGCTATGGTTCACCATCAGGTTCTCGAGAGGAATGAACCACCTCTCCAGTACCGACTAATCTTTGACAGGCGTCACGCCGTCAATATTGTTCTCCCTACCCCTACTCTCTTTGACTTTCAGGCAAAGGGGAGACATTTTATAACCAGGGAGGAGGCAAATGAGTATGAAAGGAGGACGAGGGCAGCTCGCCTCCAAGCTGCAGCCCACGATGCAATAGCCGCTGCATCTCAGTACGACCCCAACTACAACTATAGATATCTGCCAGGCCATCCGTGGCAATAAACGAACTTAGGCCAAAAGCCTAAGCTTGGGGGAGTACGTATTTCCCACCGACATTACATTTATGTCCACACACTCATCCTAGTTGTCGGTGCTCATACTTTCTCACTGTAATATCCATGCTAGTATATTTTCTTTTTCTCACTTTCTTCTTGTGTGTTTGATAAACCCTAAAGAAAAACCAAAAAAAATAGTAGTAGCTTTTAGCTAGTTTACTTTTCTTGCTGTAGTAGTAATAATTAAAAAGAAAACCCAAAAAGATTTCATGTTCTTCTTTTTCTTGTTGGGAGCTTTCCCGTGTAAGTAGATTTATTTCTTTTATTTTCTTTGGGGGTCGATAGGAGAAGACCATAATGAAATTGTTGAAGTGGGTCTTATATGCATTATTGTTGATTTAACCAAGAGCCCATATTGCCTTGTCTTCTCCTGTTTATTGAATGCTTGCAGATTCCAGCTTAGTCCAATGCACGTGCACTATTATTATTATTCACATCGTTCGGTCGTGCAAGTGAAAGGCAATTATGACGATATATGATGAACTGATTGAGATGAGAGAAGCTGGTATGAACTCGACCTCTCTTGTTTTTCGTAAATATGATTAGTTCATCGTTCCTGATTCAGCCTATTATGAATAAACATGTTTGCAATGACAATTAGAGATTATAGTTGCTTATGCCATGCTTAATTAGCTAGGAGTTTATAATGGTTTACCTTGCGTGCCAACATGCTATTAAAATGGTTGTGATGTGGTATAGTAGGGTGGTATCCTCCTTTGAATGATTCGAGTGACTTGACTTGGCACATGTTCACGCATGTAGTTGAAACAAATCAACATAGCCTTCACGATATTTATGTTCATGGTGGATTATATCCTACTCATGCTTGCACTCAATGTTTATTAATTTTAATGCATGTTCATGACTGTTGTCGCTCTCTAGTTGGTCGCTTCCTAGTCTTTTGCTAGCCTTCACTTGTACTAAGTGGGAATACTGCTTGTGCATCCAATTCCTTAAACCCCAAAGTTATTCCATATGAGTCCACTATACCTTCCTATATGCGGTATCTACCTGCCATTCCAAGTAAATTTGTATGTGCCAAACTCTAACCCTTAAAATTAAATTCTGTTTTGTATGCTCGAATAGCTCATGTATCAACTAGGGCTGTCCTTATCTTCCATGTTAGGCAGGTTATTCTCAAGAGGAGTGGACTCTGCTCCTCACTCACGAGAAAATGGCTGGTCATCGGGATGCCCAGTCCCATGCTTTAAGCAAATCAAATCAAAATAATAGCAAACAAAACTTCCCCGGGACTATTGTTAGTTGGAGGCACTCGTTGTTTCGAGCAAGCCATGGATTGATGCTTGTTGGTGGGGGGGGTAAAAACTTTACCATTCTGTTTGGGAACCGCCTATAATGTGTGTAGCATGGATGGTATCGCCATCTCTTGGTTGTTATGTTCACAATGAAAGTATGCCGCTCAAAATATTATTTATCTCTATTTCAAAATCGAGCTCTGGCACCTCTACAAATCCCTGCTTCCCTCTGTGAAGGGCCTATCTATTTACTTTTATGTTGAGTCATCACCCTCTTATTAAAAAGCACCAGCTGGAGAGCACCGTTGTCATTTGCATTCATTACTATTAATTTATATTGGGTATGACTATGATTGGATCTCTTTTACCATGAATTACAATGTCTAGTCAGTCCTTGATCTTTAAAGGTGCTCTACATTTATGTTTTGCGGTCTCAGAAAGGGCTAGCGAGATACCATCTTGTTATATCATATTATGATTGTTTTGAGAAAGTGTTGTCATCCGAGATTTATTATTATTGCTCTCTAGTTGATTATGCCATTGATGTGAGTAAACATGAGACCTAAGTGTTATTGTGAATATGGTTAGTTCATAATCTTTGCTGAAAACTTGAATGCTGGCTTTACATATTTACAACAACAAGAGCAAACAGAGTTTGTAAAACTTTTTCTTTATCACTTTCAGTTTATCAACTGAATTGCTTGAGGACAAGCAAAGGTTTAAGCTTGGGGGAGTTGATACATCTCCACCGTATCTACTTTTCCAAACACTTTTGCCCTTGTTTTGGACAGCAGAATTGCCATGGTGTTATTTATGTGCAGAAACAAAAGTTCTCGGAATGACCTGAAACTCCACGGAACATAATTTTTGGAAAATATTAAAAAAATTGGCGAAAGAATCAAGGCCAGGGGGCTCACCACGTGTCCACGAGGGTGGGGGCGCGCCTGCCCCCCTGGGCGCGCCCCGTGCCTCGTGGGCCCTCTGGTGCTCCACCGACCTCAACTCCAACTCCATATATTCGTGTTCAGGGAGAAAAAAATCAGAGAGAAAGATTCATCGTGTTTTACGATACGGAGCCGCCGCCAAGCCCTAAACTCTCTCGGGAGGGCTGATCTGGAGTCCGTTCGGGGCTCCGGAGAGGGGAATCCGTCGCCGTCGTCATCATCAACCATCCTCCATCACCAATTTCATGATGCTCACCGCCGTGCGTGAGTAATTCCATCGTAGGCTTGCTGGACGGTGATGGGTTGGATGAGATTTATCATGTAATCGAGTTAGATTTGTTAGGGTTTGATCCCTAGTATCCCCTATGTTTTGAGATTGATGTTGCTATGACTTTGCTATGCTTAATGCTTGTCACTAGGGCCCGAGTGCCATGATTTCAGATCTGAACCTATTATGTTTTCATGAATATATGTGAGTTCTTGATCCTATCTTGCAAGTCTATAGTCACCTACTATGTGTTATGATCCGGCAACCCCGAAGTGACAATAATCGGGACCACTCCCGGTGATGACCATAGTTTGAGGAGTTCATGTATTCACTATGTGTTAATGCTTTGGTCCGGTACTCTATTAAAAGGAGGCCTTAATATCCCTTAGTTTCCATTAGGACCCCGCTGCCACGGGAGGGTAGCACAAAACATGTCATGCAAGTTCTTTTCCATAAGCATGTATGACTATATTCGGAATACATGCCTACATTACATTGATGAATTGGAGCTAGTTCTGTGTCACCCTATGTTATGATTGTTACATGATGAACCGCATCCGGCATAATTCTCCATCACCGATCCAATGCCTACGAGCATTTCACATATTGTTCTTTGCTTATTTACTTTTCCGTTGCTACTGTTACAATCACTACAAAACCCAAAAATATTACTTTTGCTACCGTTACCGTTACCTCCATATTACTTTGCTACTAAATACTTTGCTGCAGATACTAAGTTATCCAGGTGTGGTTGAATTGACAACTCAACTGCTAATAATTGAGAATATTCTATGGCTCCCCTTGTGTCGAATCAATAAATTTGGGTTGAATACTCTACCCTCGAAAACTGTTGCGATCCCCTATACTTGCGGGTTATCAGTCAACCACTTGACGACTCCTTGGAATCTTTAGCGATTCTCCGTGTCACACGAGGGATCTTTTTCAAGATCAAACATGTAAGGCACGCTATGCCGCATACATACCAGGGGCTATGTCATAGCCCCACAATAAAACCCCTATGGCTAAGTGAAAGTGTTAACGCCCTATAGTCCGATTGCCTGGTTCTTCGCATTATCACCTCCTTCATGGACCAAGACGTTGTATAAAGAGTAATTAAATGCTTTTCCGAACACCCCCGTACTTCCTACGAGGGGGCTGAAGCCGACGACTGGAAAACTTTCAGTTTATATCAAAAACAGCCGCACAGGAGGAATTCAAGCTTTCAAGCAAAAACATATAAATAGATTGTCTTTTACAATTATCATACACCTCACTCGAACATTATGTCTTTCGAGCATTGACCCTCTATCAGGCGGGCGGCCCCTAGGACGTCTTCAAAATAATGCTCCGGTTCTGGACGGTCCTTGCCTTTCGGTGGACTCTTCGTCGCAACATCGACGGCCTTCATCTTCCCCCAGAACGACTTGACTCGGGCGAAGGCCATCCGTGCACCCTCAATGCACGTTGACCCCTTCATAGCGTCGATACGCGACACCGCGTCAACAAGCCTCTGCACCAAACCGAAATAGCTATTCGGAGCAAGCTCGGTTGGCCACAACCGGATTACGACATCCTTCATGGCAGCGCCGGATATCCTATGAAGTTCGGCCCATTGGGACATCTATTCATTAAGCAACAGAGGGCACTTTGACGCGCCAAACTGCGACCAAAAAAGCTTCTGCGTTGCATATCCATCTCGCGCTTGGTAATACCGCTCTGCATCAGAAGAACTCTTCGGCAAGTCCAAATACTCGTCCGGAGAACTCCACACTTGGCTAAGCTGAGCATAGTCCGGGTCACCGAACTTAGTTTGCAACAGAAAAGGTTTTCCAGCCACAATCTCCTTCGCCTGCCAAACCTCCTCACGGATTGCTCTGGATTCTGATGCGCTTCTCTCGCCTCTTGTCGGGCCTTGTCAAGTTCAGTCGTTAAGGCTTTATTCTCCTTCTCCAGAAATTCGCAGCGTTCAGCGGCATTCTCCAGTTCAAGTGTCATTGTGGATATCTTCTCCTCACATTGGCACCGGGCAGCTTGTTCGGCCTTTAATTCAGCCGATGCCTTTTCGACAGCAGCATTGCTACGACGGACCTCCTCCTTGGCCTAGGTCAGCTCCGCTCGAAGAAATTCAACGGCGGCATCACCATCTGCAGCCACGCGCATTCCAGCATCTAAAATCTTAGCATCATGTTTATACCACAAACAATGTATGAGGATCGCCCCGAATACATACCTTGCGACTCGTCAAGACGCGTATTGATTAATGCAAGATCATCCCCTGCCACGTCAAGCTTCCGCTGTAGCTCGGCAATTTCCATAGTCCGGGAAGTGGCCAAGGGGGAAGCAGCATGTGTTCAAGCTCATCGGGTTAGTCCTCAAAACGATCATTTTTTATCCTCTATTTGCTTCCTAATGGAAGACAACCCGAGTCTCAGGGGCTACTACCTATACACAGGCACATCTTTGCAAAGGAAACATAGCTGAAAAACATTATGTCACAAACCTCGAAGCCTTTAAGTAGGCTCATGAAGGCTTCATTTAATCCGCTCTTCACGGACGAAATCTTTTCAATCACTGTACCCATCAAGGTACACTGCTCCCCCGAGACAGATGCTTTCCGCAACATGTCCCGCAATATATCGGGAGTCTTCGGATTTCCGGACACTGCTCCAGGGGCACAGTCATCGTTTGAAGGAATCTATTCACCCGTCTTCAGAATCACTATCGGCTGCGAGCCAGACAGTCCGGGGCCTTTGCTATCATCAGCCTCGGACTCCCGGACGGCCGGAGATCCACCTTTAGGCACTGCCGCCTTTGTCCCTTGTGCAACTGGTTGATTAAAATGGACCCTCTATGACGACACTTCAGAGTCATCTGCCTTATTGGGCGAGGAGGTTCAAGGAGGCGTCTCGCTCTCCATCATATCTGGGAGGAGACTTCCCGAAGAAGAGGATTGCCTAGAAAAACTCTGTGCTGACCTGTAAAAATGCATGAACGCGTTACGAATATCTTCGGTTAAAAGCAACGAAGCGGACGCTATCAAAGTACCCCGGATTCACTTACGGTTTGGCCGAGGGCTTGTCCCCTTGTTGGAGCTGTTCAGCGGCATCGCTTCCCAAACCCAAGCCGCTCGCTGGTGGCATCTTGCCCCTCTTAGAAGACCGCCCCTCCCAATCTTTGGAGGCGGACCTTTTCCTCCTGCTAGGAGAAGGGATACTGGATCCTTTTTCGCCCCTGTCTTTAGGCAAGGAAAGGTCGATCTCTCCGGACTCAGTGTCTGACTTACCTCCAGAACCAAGGTCCTCTTGGGCTTTCTCACTCTCCTCTTTGCCCTCCCTTACCGGCGCCTGGCGTGGTGCCGAGGCCAACATCCTTATTAGCACTGGAGTAGCTGAGTCTTCAGGAAGAGGAGCCGGACACCTGACCCGTTCCACCTTCTTTATCCAGCCCTGGAAAAAGATGGATTGCTCAGTATCTTATTATGGAACGCTCGACTACAGGGTGTTCGGAAGTGTAATACTTATCGGGGTGGTCGAATGATTGCTGTGGAGGCCGATGTCTTCGGTGGTGGCTGGCCATTGCTCTCGTTCCCCGAAAAACAACCTCCCCATTCATTCATGTGTAGTGCCGAAGAAGTGTTGAAGAGTCCACAGCCCTTCTGGGCTAAACTCCCACATGCGGCGAGGCCGCCGCTGGCACGGCAGAGTCCGGCGGACCAGCATTACTTGAATAACGTCAACAAGATCGATGCCCTTCTCGGCAAGGCTTCGGAAGCGACCCTGCAGAGTCCGCACTTCATCAACGGATCCCCAGTCCAACCCCTCATTGATCCATGAAGCAAGCAGAATTGGGGGGCTGGATCGGAATGCAGGTGCAGTTGCCCACTTAGAGACACAAGGCTTGGTGATGTAGAACCACCCCTACTGCCATAAGTCGGAAGATTCGGCGAAGGATCCCTGAAACCAAACAGTGCTAGCGAGCTTGCCCACTGTGGCGCCACCGCACTCTGGCTGCTCCCACTCTATCACTTGCGGCTTCACATTGAAGGTCTTGAGCCACAAGCCAAAATGCGAAGGAGTTCGGAGTAAGGCTTCGAACGTGACGATAAACGCCGATATAAGAAGAATAGAGTTCGGGGCCAGATCGTGAAAATCTAGCCCGTAATAGAACATGAGCCCCCGGACGAAAGGGGTTAAGTGCGAACCCTAACCCACGAAGGAAGTGGGACAAGAATACGACCCTCTCGCCAGATCTGGGGGTAGGAATAATCTGCCCCTCGGCAGGAAGCCGATGAAGGATTTCTGCGGTCAGATATCTTGGCCGCTCAAAGCTTTGCAATATCCTCCTATGTGACAGAAGAAGCCACCCATCGGCCTTGACGGTTGGATCCGGACATGATCGGAGCTTGGGCTGGTCGAAACCCGGTTGTTGGAACTCGAGGTATCAAGGGTTGAGGAAGAAGCAAGCCTGAAGGAAAAATACGGGGCGGTACCCCTATATAGAGACTGTGAATATTAAGCGCCTCCTCCCGGGCCTCAAAACTTGCCTGTTCCCAAGGAGTTGTACCCAAACGACGGTTGGGTTACCCACATCCGGGTTGACAAGAATCCCCTAAAAAAGGGGAGACACGATCTCCGCTTGGATAAGACACGCCAATAAAATCGCATCTTAGGGCGTGCGGCGACAAGCCAGCTAAAAGGCGGTTCACAAATAATGGCTGAAGCAGGCATGATGTCATATTACCAAAGAGTTGTCGGGGGATTGGACTCGTGGAATATTATATCCTCTATAATTGTGTATACAACTCCGGATACAACCAACACATCTGAAGACTATCTTGGAGTTCGGAGAAAGGGGAACCCGCCTTGCAATGCCGAAGACAATCTGCGCGCCGGACTCCTCGTCATTGAAGCCAGGTTCAGGGGCTACTGAGGGAGTCCTGGACTAAGGGGTCCTCGGGCGTCCGGCCTGTTATCCGTGGGCCGGACTGATGGGCTATGAAGAAATGAAGGCCGAAGACTGTACCCGTGTCCGGATTGGACTCTACTTGGCATGGAAGGCAAGCTTGGCAACCGATTGTGAAGATTCCTTCTTATGTAACCGACTCCATGTAAACCCTAGATTCCCCCGGTGTCTATATAAACCGGAGGTGTTAGTCCGAAAAAGACACACACATTACCATAGTCATATAGGCTAGACTTCTAGGGTTTAGCCATTACGATCTCGTGGTAGATCAACTCTTGTAACACTCATATTCATCAAGATCAATCAAGCAGGAAGTAGTGTATTACCTCCATAGAAGGGCCCGAACCTGGGTAAACATCGTGTCCCCCGTCTCCTGTTACCATCGATCCTAGACGCATAGTTCGGGACCCCCTACCCGAGATCCGCCGGTTTTGACACCGACAGCACACAATCGTTCAAAGTGAATGGTGTCCGGCGGCATAGCGCGCAAAGTTTCCCTCCACCTTTGGAAATTTTTGGCCTACCGCCGAAATATCTACCCCCCATCCCCACCCCCTTTCCTCCCCAACCACAAGTCACATTTCCCCTGTTTCCTCCTTCCTTCCTTCCCAAGCTATAGCCGCTTCCTCGCTTGCTTCCTCGCTCTCGTCATCTCGCATCCTACCGCCAGGGTCGCCATAGTCTTGTTCAATGACCTCTCCAGTGGTTCCTCCTTCGACGACGACTCTTTCACCACCCAGGTATGCCTCTCTTCTCTCTCTCGGGTTATGACTTGGAATGAAGGATTTTAACACGGCGGTCGATTTGAGTCATTTCTTCCTGTTGTAGCTCCCTAGGACCATCAGCTGCAACGAATGGAGCGAGTGGCTGAAGATCTGCCTGCTCGTTGTCACCATCAATCTCCATGCGTGAAGTTAGTTGCATTTGAATCTGTGGACAGTGGGAGGAAGTTTCTGGCATGTGCATAGAAGGTTAGCCCCACTTTTGTAGTTACAAATCATTTGTTAGATGTGATTCAGACATTGTCACTGTGCTATGTTATTCTGGATGTTAAGACAGTATCACAGTTTGTACCTAGTATCTAAAAATGTTGCCAACTCATCAGCAGTGCCATTAGAAAATTATTTGACACCGCTTCAGCAGTTTGTGTAGCCAACTTTGGTCCACACATCCGAGTAGCCAAGCAGTAAAATACTAAATCTTTATGGCATGAAGGAACTGGGCATCAGAGTAACTAGGTGCTCTGGAGTCCGGTTCCCTGATTTTTTCCTCTGCATCGGCTCGCCAGTGCAGGGCACCGGTGCCAAATGTAGCAACAGTTGTCTTGACACCTGTTTTGGCATACATTGTGGACGGCCTTAGTGCTTTTAGTTCTATGTTACTAAATTTGTGCATGTACACACCTGTTAGTATCAATTTGATGTCAGCCAAACACTATCGCTATGCTGTTGCTGTTATATTTAGCTTCCTAATAAAATGTTCAATTTGTTATTTATAGTACATGACTAAGAACTTGTAGCGTTGTTGTAGTTAAATATAGCTTCTGTTGTTTCCGAATTTGGTTGTTGTCTTAGTAGCAATTAATTCATTTTCACATTAATCTTTTTGAGAAGATATGTCATAATTAACATGTTTCTTCAGTTTTTCAAAATATGTATTCGGTGATTTGTATGTTGCTAGACACCCATTTCCCCTATAATTGTTACTGACCTAGTTTTAAATATTATAGGATGAACGGAAGTGTTCTTACCTGGAGTGGGTTGATCAAGAGTGGCCACAGTCTTTGAAGATGTGCCTAGCAAAGCTTTGGAGCATTTATGAGGAAGAGAACAGAGATAGGCTTAGAGAAAGTGTTGGCAACGCAGAAGAATATTTCAAGATGCAGGAAAAAAAGAGGAAGATGGGGAATGAGCTCAGATTTTTTAAATTAGACTTTGCTAATATGGTGTTGGCGAAGGAGGAGGCACTTTCCCAGTTGGTCAGTGCAAAACAGGTTCTTACTGAACTGAAAGCAAAGGTGGATAAGACGAGCCTGGATGATCTTGATTAGGGAAATGATTATATTATTTTAATATTGTTCTTATGAAGGTGAACTAGCCATATGTTGTACTATGATGTTTCCAGGTAGCTATCGTACTGTGATGTTAAAACATATTTATGTGCCTGGTATGAAATTGGCAAACACCTGTTTGATATGAAATCTGAATTTGCGTACTATAATTATTAATTGTAAACTAATAAACCTACAAAATGGGTCATGGAACTTTGCAAACGGTTCTAGCAGTAAAAGTGGTTGTGATGGTGTCGGCGTCTTGGGACCGGGGGTACCCAGACATGCCTGCCTGCGGCCCATGACCTGGCTCAACCAACGGCCCAGTACGGCCCAGCTTCAGCAACAACAACCCAAGACCTCACGAGGGGCCAAGCCTCGCGAGGCGGACGGCATCAAGACCTCCCTACGGAGCGGCCTCCCCAGGCTGGCTCCCGAGGAGCGAAGATATCAATGCAAGCAGCACCTCGCGAGGTTCATATGACGTGAGCCATGATGACCAAGGCTAGGCGGGCGCCAGCGGGCGCAGTGTACATGTTTCCTCTTTCGTGCTAAGGAGGCAAGCGTAGGCCCGGAGTCCCCGGGAATCAGGCAAAGGTTTCCATTCTAGTGCAACGAGACCAAGACCGCCATGGCAGCAAGACGGAGGTCATCGCGGAGCACACCGTAGCGTCACCACCAGAGGCATTTGTTGGCGAAGACTACTTTTGTCAGGATAACTTGTACTAGTTGCCTCCCATTGAATTTGGCCGTTGTGGGATCCCTTCCCGCCTACATTTAGGAAGAGGACCAAGGCCAGTATAAATAGGACTTAGCCACCACCATAGAGGGGACGGATCCATTCCACCCTGACCAGCTCATCAAGCTCAAGAACACCTCACCTCCTGAGGCTCTTCCACCACTGTACTAGTTCATCCTCAGCCCTTCGAGGCAATCCACCACAAAGCTGGAGTAGGGTATTACACCGCAAGGTGGCTCGAACCAGGATAAAATGTTGAGTCTCTTGTCCCTTGGGTTCGTCGAGCTAGGCCGTGGAATCCTTGAGCAGGCAGACTGGGGAGGACGAGTCTTCGCACGCACCCCAGAGTTCGAACCTCTCAAGGGTCTGCAGAACCCTGAATCCGACATTTGGCGCGCCAGGTAGGGGTGCGTGAGAGCCTCTCTTCCGCCGATCGACTCGCCACCACTCAACCGCTTCCATGACCGACGCCCGTCGAGCCCGTGCTGAGCGTCGGGCCGCCCTCGCCGCTCGCGTCGCCCAGAGGTCGCCCGTCGGCGGGCCTCCCCGTCGTTCTCCATCGCCTGCCGCCAACACCACCACCGGCCCGGCGGGGCACGAGCAGCAAGCTTCATCGCTGCATCCCTCCGTTCGGCGTGACGGGCGCACAGCCACCCCGTCGCTGACTCCGGCTGGTTCGTCATCTCAGGCTCGTCGCGGGCCGGCGGACGCGCAGGCTGCGCTACTCATGGCGCGCGAGCTCCTGCGCTACCGCCCCGTCGATGACTTCTACGAAGACCAGCTGGAACGCATCGCCGAGCTTGTCAGCGCTGCTGGGGGCTCTCCTGCACCGTCTCTCTCGCTGCCTCGCCCGCCGCCTGCCGCAGGCGACGTAGCCCATGGAGCACCTTCGCCACCTCGTCATCAAGACATCGCCCTCGGACCAAGGCGCGTGGCCCCCGGCACAACCCGCTGCGCAGGGCGCCCGCGCATGAAGAAGAAAGCTGCCAGGAGGTCCAACGGCCGCAAGAAGATGCTCCTGCGCTCCCAGCGCCACCATGTCAAGACCGCGCGCCACCTACGGTGGTGGTGCGTGAGTACCAAGATCAGGCTCCACCTCCATGACAGGCTCCCATGACCACCGCGGGCTGCCGTACCTTCACCCCCGAGCTACACAGCGTCGTCCGGCTGGGGAAGTTCAAGCCCGACCTGCCTCCACGCTACGACGGCACCCCCGACCCTGCTGAGTTCCTGCAGCTATGCGAGCTAACAATCGAGGCGGCCAACGGCGACGAGAAGGACATGGTGAACTAGTTTCCCATGGCTCTCAAGAACGATGCGCGCTCGTGGCTCCTGAACCTGCCCGCGGGATCGATCTCCTCCTGGGGCGAGATGCGCGAGCGTTTCGTCACTCCTACCTGTTGAGCACTGTGTTGGTTTTCCCTTGAAGAGGAAAGGGCGATGCAGTAAAGTAGCGTAAGTATTTCCCTCAGTTTTTGAGAACCAAGGTATCAATCCAGTAGGAGGCTACGCTCGAGTCCCACGCACCTACACAAACAAATAAGAACCTTGCAACCAACGCGATAAAGGGGTTGTCAATCCCTTCACGGTCAATTACGAGAGTGAGATCTGATAGAGATGATAATATAATATTTTTGGTATTTTTACAATAAATAGTAAAAGTAAAGATTGCAAGGTAAATAAAGATAGAAATAGCTTGTTGACGGAAGATTAATATGATGGAAAATAGACCCGGGGGCCATAGGTTTCACTAGTGGCTTCTCTCAAGATAGCATAAGTATTACAGTGGGTAAACGAATTACTGTCGAGCAATTGATAGAATTGAGCATAGTTATGAGAATATCTAGGTATGATCATGTATATAGGCATCACGTCCGTGACAAGTAGACCGACTCCTGCCTGTATCTACTACTATTACTCCACACATCGACCGCTATCCAGCACACATCTAGAGTATTAAGTTCATAAGAACGGAGTAACGCTTTAAGCAAGATGACATGATGTAGAGGGATAAACTCATGCAATATGATATAAACCCCATCTTTTTATCCTCAATGGCAACAATAAAATACGTGTCGTTTCCCCTACTGTCACTGGGATCGAGCACCGCAAGGTTGAACCCAAAGCTAAGCACTTCTCCCATTGCAAGAAAGATCAATCTAGTAGGCCAAACCAAACTGATAATTCGAATAGACTTGCAAATATAACCAATCATACATAAAAGAATTCAAAGAAGATTCAAATATTGTTCATAGATAATCTGGATCATAAACCCACAATTCATCGGTCTCGACAAACAGACCGCAAAACAAGAGTTACATCAAATAGATCTCCAAGAGAATCAAGGAGATCTTTGTATTGAGATCCAAAGAGAGAGAAGAAGCCATCTAGCTAATAACTATGGACCTGAAGGTCTGAGGTAAACTACTCACACATCATCGGAGAGGCTATGGTGTTGATGTAGAAGCCCTCTGTGATCAATGCCCCCTCCGGCAGGACGCCGGAAAAGGCCCCAAGATGGGATCTCACGGGTACAGAAGGTTGCGGCGGTGGAATTAGCTTTTCGTGGTCTGTTCTGATGGTTTGGGGGTACGTAGGTATATATAGGAGGAAGAAGTAGGTCGGTGGAGCCACGAGGGGCCCACGAGGGTGGAGGGCGCGCCTGGGGGGTAGGCGCGCCCCCTGCCTCGTGGCCGCCTTGTTGGTTGCTTGACGTCCACTCCAAGTCCTCTGGATCACGTTTGTTCCAAAAATCACGTTCCCGAAGGTTTCATAACGTTTGGACTCCATTTGATATTATTTTTCTGCGAAACACTGAAATAGGCAAAAAAACAGCAATTTGGGCTCGGCCTCTGGTTAATAGGTTAGTCCCAAAAATAATATAAAAGTGTATAATAAAGCCCATTAAACATCCAAAATAGAATATAATATAGCATGGAACAATCAAAAATTATAGATACGTTGGAGACGTATCAAGCATCCCCAAGCTTAATTCCTGCTTGTCCTCGAGTAGGTAAATGATAAAAACAGAATTTTTGATTTGGAATGCTACTTTGCATAATTTTCAATGTAATTCTCTTATTTGTGGTATGAATATTCAGATCCGAAAGATTCAATATAAAAGTTTAATATTGACATAAAAGTAATAATACTTCAAGCATGCTAACTAAGCAATTATGTCGACGTTCTGGGAACGGGAGTCCCCAGACTTGCCTGCCTGCGGCCCACGGCGTGTGTCGTGGTTTTGTCACAGCAGATGTCCTAGAGAAAGGACTTAGTCATGGAGCCATCGCTACGGGTTAAATTAAAGGGGTTAAAGTGGACAAGGGACGCAAGAGAGTTTTATACTAGTTTGGCCCCTTACGATGAAGGTAAAAGCCTACGTCTAGTTGTGATGGAATTGCTGGGGTTTCGATGACCAGGGAGTGAATACGCTTTGCCTGAGTCTCGAGTTGTTGTCTGTTGTCCTTGAACCGCCGTCGGGTCGTCCCCTTATATACATGGGTTGACGCCCGTCTGTTTACAGAATCCCAAGGCCGGCTCATAATCGTGTCCGGCTCGGTCTCTGCTACTTCTATCTTACAACACAAGTTTACATATCAATGTCGGTTTATGTCTACATGCCTTAAACCGGCTTTGGGCCTTGGGCCTTCATAAAGTGTCACCGTCTATCTTCATGGACTTCAAATACGAATGAACTACTTATGGGGTTAACCCGGCCTCTCCTGGCCGGTTTACGCCCAGTGGTAATGTCCCCAACATTAGGCCCCAGAGCAGGTTGTTTCCGCCAGCCTCTTAACCTGTCTGATTCAAATTATCAGGGTACTTCTCACTCATCTTCTGGCGAGTCGTCGGCCACAAAACTTCCACCCCTCAAAACGGTTCTTGGGTGAGCTATACACTTGTTGTTATCCTTGATGTTGCTATTTTGATATACTGTACTGATCCTCGTGTTTATTTTTCTCAGCGCCAAGCCCAGACCCAGCAAGAAAGCTCGGTTGAATAAACCGGCTGATGAAGACGTGGCTGTTGAACCGGAGAAAACTCCAGATCCTGAAGAGACCAACATTGATGCCATACTGAATGACCCACTGCCTCAACATCATGACTTCGTTGCTGAGCAGGCAGAAGTTGACACCACAAGCCATGCTGACCAGTCAACCAGCCCTGTCCGAACTGACAATAAACCGGCAAGTCTAGTTAAAAATACTGACAAACCGCCAACCCCAGTAACGGCTGCTGATGACAAAGATGATGACATTATGATTACTGGCACTGGCCATACCGCTCCAGGCAATCCTGTCGCTTTGTCAAAGCATACTGCCAAAGATGAGCTCTCTGCAATTGGCAAAAGCAAATGGAACGCCAATTTGTCAAATTATGCCCATCTGAATGCTCAAGACCTTCACTCTGGCTTCCTGGACCGTCTGTACACTAGCCGTGACTATGAAGCCGGTTTGGTAAATATGATGAAGGAGCGATATGAGGTAACTTCATAAGTGTTTCTCTCTTATATTTAATTGCATCTTATCAACTCCAGTATCCCCCAAGTAACGGTTTAAGATACCAATTTTAAACCGGGACTTAGTAACAATTTCATGTTTGCAACAATGCATCTTAACTTCACTGATGTAGCCCCCAAGGGCCGGTTTAAGTTTATAAAGATGAACCAGGACTTTGTAGAAGAATTCCCGTATCAGCATTTTATGAGCAAATACTCATTAGCCCCCAAGTGCCAAGCTTAATACTTGTATTGTGCTTAGGACTTGTAAAAATTTCTGATAAAGAGCAAATATGCATTAGCCCCCAAGTACTAAGGGTATAACTTGTTATGTGCTTGGTACTTAAACTATGTACTGTCAACTCATTATATATCTGTCTCTTTATAGGCTGAACTGAGCAAGAAGGAAAGCCAAACCGCTGATCTGCAAGAGAAGCTCAAATCCCAGCAAGCTGAAACCTCCAAAGCGAAGGAAGAATTGACCAGCGCTCTAGGCGCTATGGAGAAACTGAAAGAGGGCTTCAACAAACAGCGGGCGGATTGGGAGACTGAAAAATCCGCTTTGATAAAAAGGGCTGAAAACGCAGAAGCCGCTCTTAAACCGGTGGTTGATGAACTGACTGGCGTAAAGCGGCAGATTCATGCCATGACTGCTGCTGTGTTCGGTAAACATCTTTTCCTTAATACTTTCAACATATCTTTCCCACGTGTTGTCGGTTTACTGATGTACAGAAGAAGTTGAAAGCTGCCTACACTCTGGTAGAGCAACTGTATACCGGTGCGCAACGGATCATCTATACTGCTTCACACATAATCCTCCTCCCACTCTGATCAAGGATACCTTAGAAAGGTTATCTATGCTTCCTGCCCGGGTAGATGAGCTAAAGAAGTCTGCCGCTAGAACGGGCGCTTTGGCCGCACTAACCCGGGCAAAAGCGTGGGTACCTGACTTTGATCCAGTGGAGGCGGCCCAAGGCTATCTCAGTTTAAAGGAAGACGGAACAGAATTTGGCAATGATGATCTCCAAACCATAAACCAGGAAGTACGTCCATTGGCTTGTCAACTGGTTGAAGAGGCAGATCTTTCGTACTATCAGGCGAGTTACAATGATAAGAACAGACGGGTTGCGGCACCAATTCCAGAAGCGCAAAATCTTATCCCACCAATCCGTAAGCACGCTTATGCCCCTGACATTGAACCGTCCACGCTGATAAGCGATGAAGCTGTATTCCAAGCCCTAACTGGGATCGACTGGGCAACTGTTGATTTCCAGCCACTGGGTAGAGAGGAGGGAGTTGAACCGGTGCGAGATGATCCGCAGCCGTCAGGCCAAGCTGGTGACCAACCATGAACCGGAGACCGGTTTAGTCTTCTACATGCTGCAACATGTATTTGAGAAAACAATTATCCTTTGGGCACTGAAACGCCTTGTAATAGGCTACTTAAAATACTTGGTCTGGTATGCCTTCGTGCATATTTATCTACGACTTATGCTTGCTTAATCCGACATGCTTAAGATATGATATTCATAATCCATAGCCATTTATTCAAGCTGTTCCTGCAGATAAGAAGCTTAAAGCGCCCTGGCGGTTTACCCCTGGGGGGGTCATGATACCCAAATATATATACGACCAAGATTTATAACCAAGGTTGTAAAAGATAACCAAATATGGAAATATATAATACCTGCGACTTTTAGGCATGATGTTGGCTGACCAACTTTGTAGTGAGGGCCATAACCCTACTCTGGAGGATAAGTAACTCCTGGTATATGATGCCGGTTTACAATAAAACCGTTCCGGGTTGTGATAAACACCGGTTTATTCCATACTGGTGACTTTGAGTCAAAACCAGACCGGGCTGATAGTCTCCGGATTATAATTTGATCGTGTACTGACAACTTGTAGTTGACAGCCTAACCGGGTTGATAAACACCGGTTTAAAAAACATCACAAATCTTATGAAAACAAAGAAAACTTAGCAAATGGAAAATGAAAACCGTTGTAGTCGAGGCTTTTCATGGGCTGCCAGGCCCCAAATTCGAGGCTTTTCATGGGCTGCGAGGCCACTGAGTTAAACCATTTCTGCAAAGCCTTTTAAGATGGTCCTCAATCCTTAACCAATCATCGTTTTGACTTGACAAGTTCAGGGTCTTTATTTTAGAGTAACTTTTCAAAGTTCGAAGGGTCATACCAGGTTTACCTGGGCGGAGTGACTTACTTAAATAGGCAGGTTAACCCGGGGTTTTAGGTGTATAGACCAGGCTTCCATGCCATGGCTTGATAGCCTGTTACAAGTGTATATTCTTAGTTCATTTCGACAGCAAAGAATCCCCAAGCAACATTGTGAGCTGTGCTCAGTGGGTGCCTATGTTTGAGCTGTTGTTTTACAACACTCTCTTTGGCCCCGGATTGATGTGGCTTTGAGCCAATCAAGAGGTGTGACTGTGGTTCGGATACAACCAAGCCCCCAAGTGATGCTGTGGCATTGCGCCGATCAAGAGGTGTAGCTATGGTTCGGATACGACCAAGCCCCCAAGTGATGTAATACAAAGCTTTGAGAAGCTAAATCAAGGGGTAAACCGGACGCCGCTTTGTAAGCTCCATGTAACCACACATGATGTAATAAAAACAACAGATACCCCGCTTTAGCTGAGGTTCCGATTTATTATATATATACAATGTCATGATATGTACATAAGCAGAGCCTATAGCTCAAGTATAGTAGGGCCGCAGATGAGCAATATTCCACGGCCAGTTGGTCTCCTCCTCCGATTTACGTGAGGCTTTGCGCTCTCGAACATCAATTAGGTAGTATGACCCATTGTGCAGATTCTTGCTGACCACAAAGGGTCCTTCCCAAGGGGGGGATAGCCTATGCATATCCGTCTGATCCTAGATGAGCTGAAGCACCAAATCACCTTCTTGAAAGGTTCTAGTTCTAATCCGGCGGCTATGATAACGACGCAGATCTTGCTGATAAATCGCCGAATGGGCTGCCGCCATGTCACGTTCCTCATCTAACAGGTTAAGAGCTTCCTGCCGTGCCTTCTCGTTGTCAGCTTCAACATATGCCGCTACACGAGGCGAGTCATGATGGATGTCACTAGGAAGAACTGCTTCCGCTCCATAAACCATGAAGGATGGTGTGTATCCTGTCGATCTGTTGGGTGTGGTATTGATGCTCCACAACACAGAAGGCAACTCCTTAACCCAACAACCCGGCGTCCGTTGCAAAGGAACCATAAGCCGGGGTTTGATGCCTCTCAAGATCTCTTGATTGGCCCTCTCCGCTTGACCATTGGACTGGGGGTGAGCCACTGATGACACGTCAAGCCGGATGTGCTCACGTTGACAGAACTCCTTCATGGCACCCTTCGACAGATTGGTACCATTGTCTGTTGTAATGCTGTGTGGAAAGACAAACCGGAAGATCACCTTTTTGATGAATTGAACCGTCATGGCTGCGTCACACTTGCTAACTGGCTCTGCCTCCACCCACTTCGTGAATTTATCAACCGCCACCAAAAGGTGGGTCTTCTTGTCCTTGGACCTCTTGAAAGGCCCAACATATCCAGCCCCCAAGTTGCAAACGGCCAGGTGATTGGAATCATCCTCAATTCTTGAGCCGGTACATGAGCGCGCCTTGAGAATTTCTGGCAGCCATCACATCTTTTGACCAAGTCTTCGGCATCAGCATGAGCTGTCAACCAATAGAAACCGTGACGAAACGCCTTGGCCACCAAAGAATTTGAACCGGCGTGGTGACCACAATCTCCTTCGTGGATCTCACGCAAAATTTCATGGCCTTCTTCAGGAGACACACAGCGTTGAAATGCCCCTGTCACACTGCAATGATGTAACTCTCCATTGATAATAGTCATGGACTTGGACCGCTGGATTATCTGCCTGGCCAAAGTTTCATCCTCTGGTAACTCGCCTCGGTTCATATACGCCAGATATGGAATCGTCCAATCCGGGATAACATGAAGAGCCGCCACGAACTGAGCTTCCGGATCAGGAATAGCCAAATCCTCTTCACCAGGGAGCTTGACGGACGGATTATGCAGAACATCTAGGAAGACATTAGGCGGAACCAGTTTACGTTGGGAACCCAGGCGGCTTAAAGCGTCCGCCGCCTCATTCTTCCGCTAGTCCACATGATCCACCTGATAACCATTAAAGTGACCTGCAACAATATCCACCTCACGACGATATGCTGCCATGAGTGAGTCCTTGGAATCCCAAGTGCCGGACACTTGTTGAGCCACCAGATCCGAGTCACCGAAGCACTTAACTCGGCTTAGGTTCATCTCCTTAGCCATCCGAAGACCATGGAGTAGGCCCTCATATTCAGCTGCATTGTTAGTGCAAGGGAACATTAAACGGAGAACATAATAAAACTTATCACCTCGTGGGGAAGTTAATACGACTCCAGCCCCTGAGCCCTCCAATTGCCTGGACCCATCAAAATGAATAGTCCAATAAGTGTGATCCTGCTTCTCCTCTGGCACTTGTAATTCTGTCCATTCATTGATGAAATCCACAAGTGCGTGAGATTTGATCGCCGTTCGGGGTATGTATTTCAACTCGTGAGGCCCGAGCTCAATAGCCCACTTAGCAATCCGACCAGTTGCTTCCCTGTTCTGGATTATATCCCCCAAAGGAGCAGAGCGGACCACCGTGATGGGATGACCTTGGAAATACTGCTTAAGCTTCCGGCTTGCCATGAAAACCCCATACACCAATTTTTGCCAATGCGGGTACCTCTGCTTGGACTCAATAAGTACCTCACTGATATAGTAAACCGGCCACTGAACCAGATATTCCTTTCCTGCCTCCTTGCGCTCCACCACAATAGCCACACTAACAGCCCGGCATTAGCTGCCACATATAGCAACAATGGTTCTTTGTTCACTAGAGCAGCGAGAATCGGTGGATTAGCCAGCTGCCGCTTTAAGTCCTCAAATGCTTCATTAGCGGCGTCACTCCAGACGAAGTTATCTGTTTTCTTCAGCATCTGATATAAAGAGATGGCCTTCTCGCCAAGGCGACTGACAAACCGGCTCAACGCGGCAATCCGGCCTGCCAGGCGTTGAACATCATTGATACACTTCGGTTTAGCCAAGGAGGTGATCGCTTTGATCTTTTCCGGATTAGCTTCAATGCCCCTGTTAGACACCAAAAAGCCAAGAGCTTGCCTGCAGGTACACCAAAGACACACTTGGCCGGATTAAGCATCATTTTATAAACCCGCGGGTTATCAAAGGTTTCCTTCAAGTCATCAATCAATGTCTCCTTCTTCCTTGATTTTACCACAATATCATCCACATAGGCGTGAACATTGCGGCCGATCTGTTTATGAAGACAATTCTGCACACACCGTAGATAAGTCGCCTGGGCACTCTTGAGCCCAAAGGGCATGGACACATAGCAGAAGGCTCCAAAGGGGGTTATGAAGGCTGTTTTCTCCTTGTCCTTAACTGCCATTTTGATCTGATGATAACCAGAATATGCATCCAAAAAGCTTAAACGCTCGCAACCCGCCGTAGCATCAATAATTTGATCAATACGGGGAAGGGCAAAAGGATCTGCTGGACAAGCTTTGTTGAGATATGTGTAGTCCACACACATACGCCAAGTGCCATTCTTCTTGAGGACCAGCACCGGATTAGCCAACCGCTCAGGATGGAATACTTCAATGATAAATCCAGCTGCCAAGAGTCTGGCTACTTCTTCTCCAATAGCCTTGCGTCTTTCTTCATCGAACCGGCGAAGAAACTGCTTGACCGGTTTATACTTTGGATCAATATTGAGAGTGTGCTCAGCGAGTTCTATCGGTACACCTGGCATGTCAGAAGGCTTCCACGCAAATATGTCCCGATTCTCACGGATGAACTCGATGAGCGCGCTTTCCTATTTCGGATCCAAGTTAGCGCTGATGCTAAATTGCTTGGGCGAATCGCCGGGCACGAAGTCAACAAGCTTAGTCTCATCAGCCGATTTGAATTTTAGGGCCGGATCATGCTCCGTAGTTGGTTTCTTTAATGAAGTCATATCTGCCGGATCAACATTGTCTTTGTAAAACTTCAACTCTTCTCTTGCACAAACCGACTCTGCATAAGCCGCATCACCTTCTTCACACCCCAGAGCGATCTTGCGGCTCCCATGCACGGTTATAGTTCCCTTGTGACCCGGCATCTTGAGCTGCAGATAGACATAACAAGGTCGTGCCACAAACTTAGCATAAGCTGGCCATCCAAACAGGGCATGATACGGGCTTTTGATTTTCACCACTTCAAAGGTCAAAGTTTCTGATCTTGAGTCATGCTCATCTCCAAAAGCCACCTCCAGAGCTATCTTACCAACAGGATATGCCGATTTACCAGGCACCACACCATGGAACACCGTATTGGACGGTTTAAGATTTTTATCTGGTAACCCCATGCGACGAAAAGTTTCATAATAAAGGATATTGATACTACTCCCTCCATCCATGAGTACCTTAGTGAACTTATAACCTCCCACCTGAGGTGCCACCACCAGAGCCAGATGACCCGGATTGTCAACCCGGGGTGGATGATCTTCTCTACTCCACACAATCGGCTGCTCGGACCAGCGCAAATAACGGGGCACCGCCGGTTCAACGGCATTCACCGGCCTTTTATGAAGCTTCTGATCGCGCTTGTCCAAGCTAGTGGTAAGGACATGATACTGTCCGCTATTCAACTACTTCGGGTTGCTCTGGTAACCCGACTACTGCTGATTGCCCTGATGATTATAGCCACCTTGGTTAGCCTGATTACTTTGATTGTTATGTCCACCCTGATTACCGTGGAAACCTGAACCAGGATTTCCTCCACCATAACCCGGCCCATGAGACCCGGGGCCCGAACCGCCTCCTGGTCCATGATCATACCGGAAAGAATCAGAATTTTTAAACTCTTGCATGATGTAACAATCTTTCCAGTGGTGCGTGGACGGGATCTCCTTCGTCCCATGCTTTGGACAGGGTTGGTTCAACAGATAAGACAAACGGTCCAGATTAGGACTTGGCCCTCCACCGCGCTGGGGCGGTTTACCTTACGCCGCTGGCCCTTGTCATGTGTATTAGTATTAGCCACAAAGTCTAAACCGTGGTCCGCCTTACGCTTGCCGCCGTTTCCATGACCCGCCGGGTTGTGGTGCTGCCCCTTGGCGTTGCCGCTCCTTTTTCCCTTCCCTGTCTTATCATCGTCAGACTCGGGATCCTTGGTACTATCAGAGTCGGCATACTTCACTAGTGCAGCCATGAGGGTTTCCATGTCATTACAATGACGTTTGAGCCGTCCCAACTTCAACTTCAAGGGTTCAAACCGGCAATTGCCTTCCAATGTTAAAACTGCGGTGTCAGCGTTGATGCGGTCCGATGAATGCAAAATCTCCGAAACCCAGTGCACCCAATGGGTTGTTGACTCTCCTTTCTCCTGGACACAGGCAGCTAAGTCCATAATTGACATGGGCTGCTTGCATGTATCCTTGAAATTCTAAATAAACCGGGCTCTCAACTCGGCCCATGACCTGATAGAATTAGCCGGTAAGCTCTTTAGCCAAGTGTGGGCCGTCCCTTCTAGCATCATGGTGAAGTATTTCGCACATGCCGCATCATCCGCATCCAGCATCTCCATGGCCATGTCATAGCTTTCGACCCATGTTTCAAGGGATAAATCGG
Source organism: Triticum aestivum (assembly GCF_018294505.1). Classification (NCBI taxonomy): domain Eukaryota; kingdom Viridiplantae; phylum Streptophyta; class Magnoliopsida; order Poales; family Poaceae; genus Triticum; species Triticum aestivum. The sequence continues at coordinate 177,060,642 of NC_057808.1, read as the reverse complement.
TGGTGTAATTTGGCACCTTGCGCGGGCCCTTGAAATCCTTGGGCAGGCGCACATTGCGCAACGCCGGGACGAGACACGACACTCCCAAAGAACCAGAGGTAACTCCCGGTTCCACCGATGTGGTTGGACGAACCGGAGTAAGCTGACGGGCTTCATGCTGCGCCGCTAACTCGGCCTCTCTGCGTGCCCGAGCCCGGTCCACCACCTCCTGAGCATCACTAGCACCACCCGCCGGGTTATTGCCATGGGGCGGATCATGGTTCCGCGCATTGCTTGACACTGCCGGTTCATCCATACGCCTGTTGTAACTCCGGCTTGGATGGGGAGTGGAATGAATCCGATCGCAACTATATGAATAAGCGTCATGTTGAACCAAGGTTGTCTGAAGAAGCTCCTTAACCCGACGCATCTCGACCGCCGCCGGAGAATCGCCTTCGATCGGGATGGCCGCCAGCCGTGAAGCGGCAGCGACAATGTTGTCCATCAGGTTAGAGTAATGACCCGGTGGCGTGGGGGCATGCGGTTTTACAATGTTGTTCTGACGAGGCGGATCCACCAAACGTGGCTGAATCGGCGCCCCTGCTCCAGGTGCCTCCGCCCGGTTTACCACCGGTGGATTACTGGTCCCTGCTCCTCGGGTGTTAAAGAGATTTCTAGCGTCATAAACCGGCGGCAGGCGAGATCGGTACCTCCTCTTCAGGACTTCGTTCGACACACTCTAATCCAGCATAATCCGGTAAGCTTGTGCATCCAAAGCGGCCCGCTCCACAGCCATCCTGGTATCCTCAGCTGCTAAGTCGGCTTTGGCCTGGGTGATCTGATCTTTCACTTACGCGATTTCTGCATTGTGTGCATCCTGATCCGCCGGGTTAACCTCCGCCATCAGCGTTGCCAACGCGTCAAACAAATCAGATAGAACCTGAGCTGGCGGTCGCACAGGGCCTCCTGACCCGGCCGTTGTTGCCGCTGCCGATCCAGAAATCATCGCCGCTGCGGTCGAAGAGTGGAGCGTCGGTTGCGTACCGGCCATGAAGATCGCAACCCGGTTTGGCAGATCAAAGGGGTCCGGAATACTGTCGCCATTGGAACAGCCCCCAATCCGGCCATCTTGTAACTGATATAACGACTCGGTCTCTCTGGTCAATGACTCGTCGCCGGAATAAACGGCGGTCTCACCACCAGATTCCGATCTATCCTCATATTCCCCTCCATGGATAACTCCCACGAAGGCACGCTTCATGACAGGCTTGACCCGGGCAGATCTCGCACGCTGAGCCGTTTCGATGAGGTTGGTGCAGATGTCTGGCTCAGGGCCCGGTTCTCCGATCTTGCCAATGAAAACGTGTATGCCACCAAAGGGGACCCGGTACCCGTACTCGATTGAGCCGGCCTCGAGGCCCCAGCCTGCATCGTCGATGTAGAGCTTGCCGCGACGACTCTTGGTCATCCGGCCCACAGCATAACCCTTGAGTCCTTCGAAGTTGCCCTCCAAGAACTTGAAACCATCGTGCGATAGCCCCATGGTGGGTGCCAATTGTCGTGGTTTTGTCACGGCAGATGTCCTAGAGAAAGGACTTAGTCGTGGAGCCATCGCTATGGGTTAACTTAAAGGGGTTAAAGCGAACAAGGGACGCAAGAGAGTTTTATACTAGTTTGGCCCCTTACGATGAAGGTAAAAGCCTACGTCTAGTTGTGATGGAATTGCTGGGGTTTCGTTGACCAGGGAGCGAATACGCTTTTGCCTGAGTCTCGAGTTGTTGTCTGTTGTCCTTGAACCGCTGTCGGGTCGTCCCCTTATATACATGGGTTGACGCCCGTCGGTTTACAGAATCCCGAGGCCGGCTCATAATCGTGTCCGGCTCGGTCTCTGCTACTTCTATCTAACAACACAAGTTCACATATCAATGCCGGTTTATGTCTACAGGCCTTAAACCGGCTTTGGGCCCTGGGCCTTCATAAAGTGTCACCATCTGTCTTCATGGACTTCAGATACGAATGAACTACTTATGGGGTTAACCCGGCCTCTCCTGGCCGGTTTACGCCCAGTGGTAATATCCCCAACAGCGTGGCTGTGCTAGTAGGCCTGTACGGCCCATCTTCATCAACAAGGCATTCGAGACCCTCGCGAGGGCCAAGCCTCGCGAGGCGGACGACACAAGACCTCCTCAGGAGCGGCCTCGCCAGGCAGGCTCATGAGGGGCGGAGAGATCAAGGCAAGGCAAACCTCGGGAGGTCCTCGTGACGTGAGCCATGACGATCGAGACCAGGCGGGCACCAGCGCGCACAACATCCTCGTTTCCTCTTTGGTGCTAAAGGGGCAAGCACAGGCGCAGAGTACCGAGGCATCAAGAAAAGGTTTCCATATCGGTGCAACGAGACCAAGACTAGCGGGACGGCAAGACGGGGGTCACCATGGAGCCCAAGGCGGCGTCACCACTAGAGCCTTTTGCAGGCGAAGACTACTTTTGTCAGGATAAGCTGTACTAGTTGTCCCCTTTCAAATTGGCCGTTGTTGGCTCCCTTCCCGCTCAATATTTGGGGAGAGGACCAGGGCCCCTATAAATAGGACTAGCCACCACAGTGGGAGGAAAAAAGGGGGTAGGAGGCAACGGATGGAGAGGCATCTCGCCTAATCCTTAGCCACACACCGAGCACAAGAACACCTCAACCTCAGGAGGCTGTTCTTCCCCCTGTACTCTTCATCATCAGCCCAAGAGGGCATCCAACACCACCACACTTGAGTAGGGTATTACACCACAATGGTGGCCTGAACCAGTATAAATCTTGTATCCCTTGTGTTCTGAGTTTGTCGAGTCCGTTCTTGAAATCTTAGCTAGTTAGGACGTGGATCGGTAGGGAGGAAATCTTCGCGCGCACCCCAGTGTTCGAACCTTAAGGGTTTTTCTGGAGCCCGTGATCCGACAAATTATGTCTTCTCAAAATAACATGGCCAAAGAAAGTTCATCCCTACAAAATCATATAGTTTGGTCATGCTCCATTTTCCTCATACAAGAATGTTCTCATCATGCACAACCCCGATGACAAGCCAAGCAATTGTTTCATACTTTAGTAATCTCAAACTTTATTCAACTTTCCCGCAATATATGAGCGTGAGCCATGGATATAGCACTATGGGTGGAATAGAATATGATGATGGGGGTTATGTGGAGAAGACAAAAAAAGGACAAAGTCTCACATCGACGTGGCTAATCAACGAGCTAGGGAGATGCCCATCGATTGATGTCAATGCAAGGAGTAGGGATTGCCATGCAACGGATGCACTAGAGCTATAAATGCATGAAAGCTCAACAAAAGAAACTAAGTGGGTGTGCATCCAACTTGCTTGCTCACGAAGACCTAGGGCATTTGATGAAGCCCATTGTTGGAATATACAAGCTAAGTTCTATAATGAAAAATGCCCACTAGTATATGAAAGTGACAAAACAAGAGACTCTCTATCATAAAGATCATGGTGCTACTTTGATGCACACGTATGGAAAAAAGGACAGTAGCATTGTCCCCTTTTTTTGGGCCTTTCTTCTTTTTGGCCTTTCTCCCTTTTTTTGGACAATGCTCTGTGAATGATGATCATCACACTTCTATTTATTTACAACTCAATGATTACAACTCGATACTAGAACAAAGTATGACTATATGAATGCCTCCGGCGGTGTACCGGGATGGGCAATGAATCAAGAGCGACATGTATGAAAAATATGCATGGTGGCTTTGCCACAAATACGATGTCAACTACATGATCATGCAAGGCAATATGACAATGATTAAACGTGTCATTATAAACAGAACGATGGAAAGTTGCATGGCAATATATCTCGGAATGGCTATGGAAATGCCATAATAGGTAGGTACGGTGGCTGTTTTGAGGAAGATATAAGGAGGTTTATGTGTGATAGAATGTATCGTATCACGGGGTTTGGATGCACCGGCGAAGTTTGCACCAACTCTCAAGGTGAGAAAGGGCAATGCATGGTACCGAAGAGGCTAGCAATGATGGAAGGGTGAGAGTGCGTATAATCCATGGACTCAGCATTAGTCATAAAGAACTCACATACTTATTGCAAAAATCTACAAGTCATCAAAAACCAAGTACTACGAACATCCTCCTAGGGGGATAGATTGGTAGGAAAAGACCATCGCTCATCCCTGACCGCCACTCATAAGGAGGACAATCAAAGAACACCTCATGTTTCAAATTTGTTACACAACGTTTACCATACGTGCATGCTACGGGACTTGCAAACTTCAAGACAAGTATTTTTCAAATTCACAACTACTCAACTAGCACAACTTTAATATCACTACCTCCATATCTCAAAACAATCATCAAGCATCAAACTTCTCTTAGTATTCAACGCACTTATAAGAAAGTTTTTTACTAATCTTGGGTGCCTATCATATTAGGACTAATTTCTCAATTTAAGAAAATTACCATGATGTTTTGTAGAACTCTCAAAATGATATAAGTGAAGCATGAGAGAACAATAGTTTTTATAAACCACCGCTGTGCTCTAAAAAATATAAGTGAAGCACTAGAGCAAACACTATATAGCTCAAAAGATATAAGTGAAGCACATAGAGTATTCTAATAAATTCCGAATCATGTGTGTCTCTCTCAAAAGGTGTGTACAGCAAGGATGATTGTGGCAAACTAAAAAGCTAAGACTCAAATCATACAAGACGCTCCAAGCAAAACACATAGCATGTGGTGAATAAAAATATAGCTCCAAGTAAAGTTACCGATGGACGAAGACGAAAGAGGGGATGCCTTCCGGGGCATCCCCAAGCTTTGGCTTTTTGGTGTCCTTAGATTTACCTAGGGGTGCCTTGGGCATCCCCAAGCTTTGGCCTTGCCACTCCTTGTTCCATAATCCATCAAATCCTTACCCAAAACTTGAAAACTTCACAACACAAAACTCAACAGAAAATCTCATGAGCTCCGTTAGCGAAAGAAAACAAAACACCACTTCAAGGTACTGTAATGAACTCATTCTTTATTTATATTGGTGTTAAACTTACTGTATTACAACTTCTCTATGGTTTATAAACTATTTTACTAGCCATAGATTCATCAAAATAAGCAAACAACACACGAAAAACAGAATCTGTCAAAAACAGAACAGTCTGTAGTAATCTGTAACTAACGCAAACTTCTGGAACTCTAAAAATTCTACCAAAATAGGACGACCTAAAAAATCTGTTTATTGATCTTCTGCAATTGGAATCAGTATTATATCACGTTCTGGTAATTTTTAACAATTATTTTCGTGAACAGAAAGTTTCTGGAATTTTCAGGAAGATCAAATAACTATCACCCAAGAAGATCCTATAGGTTTATCTTGGCACAAACACTAATTAAAACACAAAAACAAACCTAACCAGAGGCTAGATCAAAGATTTATTCCTAAACAGAAGCAAAAAGCAAAAACTAAAAAAATAAAATTGGGTTGCCTCCCAACAAGCGCTATAATTTAACGCCCCTAGCTAGGCATAAAAACAAGGATAGATCTAGGTATTGCCATCTTTGGTAGGCAATCCATAAGTGGCTCTCCTAATAGATTCATAAGGTAATTTAATGTTCTTTCTAGGGAAGTGTTCCATGCCTTTCCTTAACAGAAATTGGAATCTAATATTCCCTTCCTTCATATCAATAATTGCACCAATCATTCTAAGGAAAGGTCTACCAAGAATAATAGGACATGAAGGATTGCAATCTATATCAAGAACAATAAAATCTGCGGGCACATAGTTCCTATTTGCAACAATAAGAACATCATTAATTCTTCCCATAGGTTTCTTAATAGTGGAATCCGCAAGGTGCAAGTTTAAAGAACAATCGTCAAATTCACGGAAACCTAACAAATCACACAAAGTTTTTGGAATCGTGGAAACACTAGCAGCCAAATCACACAAAGCATAGCATTAATGATATTTAATTTTAATTTTAATAGTAGTTTCCCACTCATCATAAAGTTTTCTAGGGATAGAAACTTCCAACTCAAGTTTTTCTTCATAAGATTGCATTAAAGCATCAACGATATGTTTGGTAAAAGCTTTATTTTGACTATAAGCATCAGGAGAATTTAGCACGGATTGCAACAAGGAAATACAATCTATCAAAGAGCAATTATCATAATTAAATTCCTTGATATAGATTGGTATCTAAAGTTTTGACCTCTTCAATCCCACTTTTACCAATTTTTGCATCAAGATCTAAAAACTCCGGATTTTTGGGACGCCTCCTAACTTAAGTTGAATTATCTCTAGTCCCATCATTATCAAGGTTCATATTGCAAAACAAACATTTAATAGGAGACACATCAATAACTTTTAGATCTTCATCTTTATTCTCATAAAAACTAGAAGAACACGCTTTTACAAAGCAATCTTTCTTAGCACGGATCCTAGCGGTTCTTTCCTTTCACTCATCAATGGAAATTCTCATGGCTTTGAGAGACTCATTGATATCATGCTTAGGTGGGACAGATCTAAGTTTCAAAGAATCAACATCAAGAGAAATTCTATCCACCTTCCTAGCCAATTCATCAACCTTAGGCAATTTTTCTTCAAGCAAGGCATTGAAATTCTTTTGCGAATTCGTAAATTCTTTAACACTAGTATCAAAATCAGAGGGCAACTTATTAAAATTTCCATAAGAATTGTTGTAGGAATTACCATAATTATTAGAGGAATTACTAGGATATGGCCTAGGATTAAAGTTTCCTTTATAAGCGTTGTCACCAAAATTATTCCTACCAACAAAATTCACATCCATAGAGTCATTATTATTCTCAATCAAAGTAGACAAAGGCATATCATTGGGATGAGAAGAAACACTCTTATTAGAAAGCAATTTCATAAGTTCATCCATCTTTCCACTCAAAACTTTAATTTCTTCTATCGCATGCACTTTTTTACTAGTAGATCTTTCGGTATGCCATTGAGGATAATTAACCATAATATTATCTAGGAGTTTAGTAGCTTCTCCTAAGGTGATTTCCATAAAAGTGCCTCCCGCGGCCGAATCTAAAAGATTTCTAGAAGAAAAATTCAATCCGGCATAAATTTTTTGTATAATCATCCATAAGTTCAAACCATGAGTAGGGCAATTACGTATCATTAGTTTCATCCTCTCCCAAGCTTGTGCAACATGTTCATGATCAAGTTGCCTAAAATTCATAATATAGTTTCTAAGGGAGATGATTTTAGCGGGAGGAAAATACTTAGAGGTAAAAGCATCTTTGCACTTATTCCAAGAATCAATACTATTTTTAGGCAAAGACGAAAACCAAGTTTTAGCACGATCTCTAAGCGAAAACGGAAATAGTTTCAACTTAACAATATCATTGTCCACATCTTTCTTCTTTTGCATAGCACACAAATCAACAAAGCTATTTAGATGGGTAGCGGCATCTTCACTAGGAAGGCCGGCGAATTGATCTTTCATGACAAGATTCATCAAAGCAGCATAAATTTCACAAGATTCAGCATCGGTAAGAGGAGCAATCGGAGTGCTAAGAAAATCATTGTTGTTGCTATTGGCAAACTCACACAATTTAGTATTATCTTGAGCCATCATAACAAACAAGCAATCCAACACACGAGGAAACAAGGAGCAAGCGAAAAAGAGGCCAACGGAAAAAGAGGGCGAACAAAACGGCAAGGGTGAAGTGGGGGAGAGTAAAACGAGAGGCAAATGGCAAATAATGTAATGCGAGGGTAAGAGTTTGTGATGGGTACTTGGTATGTCTTGACTTTGCGTAGACTTCCCGGCAACGGCGCCAGAAATCCTTTTTGCTACCTCTTGAGCACTGCGTTGGTTTTCCCTTGAAGAGGAAAGGGTGATGCAGTAAAGTAGTGTAAGTATTTCCCTTAGTTTTTGAGAACCAAGGTATCAAATCCAGTAGGAGGCTACGCTCGAGTCCCACGCACCTACACAAATAATAAGAACCTCGCAACCAACTTGATAAAGGGGTTGTCAATCCCTTCATGGTCACTTACGAGAGTGAGATCTGATAGAGATGATAATATAATATTTTTGGTATTTTTACAATAAAAAGTAAAAGTAAAGATTGCAAGGTAAATAAAGATAGAAATAGCTTGTTGACGGAAGATTAATATGATGGAAAATAGACCCGGGGGCCATAGGTTTCACTAGTGGCTTCTCTCAAGATAGCATAAGTATTATGGTGGGTAAATGAATTACTGTCGAGCAATTGATAGAATTGAGCATAGTTATGAGGATATCTAGGTATGATCATGTATATAGGCATCACGTCTGTGACAAGTAGACCGACTCCTGCCTGCATCTACTACTATTACTCCACACATCGACCGCTATCCAGCATGCATCTAGAGTATTAAGTTCATAAGAACGGGGTAACGCTTTAAGCAAGATGACATGATGTAGAGGGATAAACTCATGCAATATGATATAAACCCCACCATTTTATCCTCGATGGCAACAATACAATACGTGTCGTTTCCCCTACTGTCACTGGGATCGAGCATCGCAAGATTGAACCCAAAGCTAAGCACTTCTCCCATTGCAAGAAAGATCAATCTAGTAGGCCAAACCAAACTGATAATTCGAAGAGACTTGCAAAGATAACCAATCATACATAAAAGAATTCAGAGAAGATTCAAATATTGTTTATAGATAATCTGGATCATAAACCCACAATTCATCGGTCTCGACAAACACACCGCAAAAGAAGAGTTACATCAAATAGATCTCCAAGAGAATCAAGGAGAACTTTGTATTGAGATCCAAAGAGAGAGAAGAAGCCATCTAGCTAATCACTATGGACCCGAAGGTCTGAGGTAAACTACTCACACATCATCGGAGAGGCTATGGTGTTGATGTAGAAGCCCTCCGTGATCAATGCCCCCTCCGGCAGGACGCCGGAAAAGGCCCCAAGATGGGATCTCACGGGTATAGAAGGTTGCGGCGGTGGAATTAGGTTTTCGTGGTCTATTCTGATGGTTTGGGGGTACATAGGTATATATAGGAGGAAGAAGTAGGTCGGTGGAGCCACGAGGGGCCCATGAGGGTGGAGGGCGCGCCTGGGGGGGTAGGCGCGCCCCCCTGCCTCGTGGCCGCCTCGTTAGTTGCTTGACGTCCACTCCAAGTCCTCTGGATCACGTTTGTTCCCGAAAATCACGTTCCCGAAGGTTTCATTCCTTTTGGACTCCGTTTGATAGTCTTTTTCTGCGAAACACTGAAATAGGCAAAAAACAGCAATTTGGGCTGGGCCTCCGGTTAATAGGTTAGTCCCCAAAATAAAATAAAAGTGTATAATAAAGCCCATTAAAAATCCAAAACAGAATATAATATAGCATGGAACAATAAAAAATTATAGATACGTTGGAGACGTATCAGTCACCAACTTGCAGGGCACTCGTGACCGCCCGCCTGCCGCGGGTGACCTGCGGCGCATCAAGCAGCAGCCTGGGGAGACCCTGCAGAAGTACATCCAGCGCTTCAACAGTGTTCTCAAGATCCCCAAGGTGTCGGACTAGGCCATAATCTCAGCGTTCTCTGGTGGTGTCCGCGATGTCAAGATGAAGGAGGAGCTCGCCAGACATGAGGACCTGTGCACTGCTCTTGAGATGTTCAACATGGCGACCAAGTGTGTGAGAGCTGAGGAAGGATGCCTCTCCCTCCACGAGCTCCAGCGGCCGACCCAGAAGACAAGAAGGCCAAGGCCAAGGACGTGAAGCACAAGGGGGCGGCTGTGCTCGTGGCTGAACCAGAGATGAAGCGCGGCTGCGACCACCCAGAGTCATCCAAGGGAAGCCGTCCATTCTGCGTCTTCCACAACATACACAGCCACAACACCAATGACTGTCAGGAGCTCAGGGCCATCCGTGATGGGTGTCTCGGTCATCGCCCCGAGTGCAATGATCGAGGCTACGACCGCGGAGGAGGCCGAAGTGGAGGACACTGGGACAACCGCGGCCCCTGCCAGGAGTGGCCCCAACAGCCTCGTGAGGGCGGCTGGAGAGATCAGCCTCGTGAGGACCGTCCTCAGGGCAACGCCGGCCTCCCTCCGCTGCTGCCACCGCCAAGAAGGAATGACGACCACCACCAGGACAAGGGGGCTGGGGGCTTCCAGGAGCCTCGTGTCATCGCTTGCATCCTGGGTGGTGCTCAAGCCCCAGCCTCTCAACGCCTCTTCAAGCAGTTCGCCCGTGAGGTGAACACGACCCTCCCCAGGCTTGAGGCCACGCGCCCACCCAGGTGGTCCAAGTGCATCATCACCTTCAGCTCGTCAGACCAGCTCAACTGCGCGGCAACCGCCGGCGCCCTCACGATGCTCTGCTCTCCCGTCATCAGCAATGTCATCGTTACCAAGACCCACATCGATGGTATTGCGGGGCTCAATGTTCTTTCCTTCGAGTCGTTCGACCACCTCCAAGTACCCTATGATCAGTTGCAGCCCACTAAGCCCTTCTCAGGAGTGACCGACGGCTCAACCACCCCTGTGACGCCCCCGATTTGACCGTACACTAATCATGCACGCAAATGTGTACGATCAAGGTCAGGGACTCACGGGAAGATATCACAACACAACTCTAAAACATAAATAAGTCATACAAGCATCATAATACAAGCCAGGGGCCTCGAGGGCTCGAATACAAGTGCTCGATCACAGACGAGTCAGCGGAAGCAACAATATCTGAGTACAGACATAAGTTAAACAAGTTTGCCTTAAGAAGGCTAGCACAAACTGGGATACAGATCGAACGAGGCGCAGGCCTCCTGCCTGGGATCCTCCTAACTACTCCTGGTCGTCGTCAGCGGCCTGCACGTAGTAGTAGGCACCTCCAGTGTCGTAGGAGTCGTCGTCGACGGTGGCGTCTGGCTCTTGGACTCCAGCATCTGGTTGCGACAACCAGATAGAAAGGAAAAGGGGAAAAGAGGGAGAGAAGCAACCGTGAGTACTCATCCAAAGTACTCGCAAGCAAGGAGCTACACTACATATGCATGGGTATATGTGTAAAGGGGCATATCAGTGGACTGAACTGCAGAATGCCAGAATAAAAGGGGGGCAACTAGTCCTGTCGAAGACTACGCTTCTGGTCATCTCCATCTTGCAGCATGTAGAAGAGAGTAGATTGAAGTCCTCCAAGTAGCATCGCATAGCATAATCCTACCCGGCGATCCCCTCCTCGTCGCCCTGTTAGAGACCGATCACCGGGTTGTATCTGGCACTTGGAAGGGTGTATTTTATTCAGTATCTGGTTCTAGTTGTCATAAGGTCAAGGTACAACTCCGGGTCGTCCTTTTACCGAGGGACACGACTATTCGAATAGATAAACTTCCCTGCAGGGGTGCACCACATAACCCAACACGCTCGATCCCATTTGGCCGGACACACTTTTCTGGGTCATGCCCGGCCTCGTAAGATCAACACGTCACAGCCCCACCTAGGCTCAACAGAGAGGTCAGCACGCCGGTCTAACCCTATGCGCGCAGGGGTCTGGGCCCATCGCCCTATGCACACCTGCACGTTGCGTACGCGGCCGGAAGCAGACCTAGCCCCCTTAATACAAGCGCGAGCTTACGGTCCAATGCGGCGCGCGCCACTCAGTCGCTGACGTCAAAAAGAGCTTCGGCTGATACCACGACGCCGGGATACCCATAACTACTCCCGCGTAGATGGTTAGTGCGTATAGACCAAATGGCCAGACTCAGATCAAATACCAATAACTCATTAAGCATGTTATTTATCCGCGAACGCCGACCAGGGCCAGGCCCACCTCTCTCCTGGGTGGTCTCAACCTGCCCTGTCGCTCCACCACAAAGTAACGGTCGGGGGCCGTCAGAAACCCATGCCCACCTCTACCGGGGTGGAGCCACCTGTCCTTTCAGCCCCCTCATCAGAATCACTTGCGGGTACTCAACAAGCTGACCCGACTTTAGTCACCACATGTGTCATGTATATAAGGTATATAGTATATACCCGTGATCACCTCCCAAATTGATCACGGCCCAGTAGTATAGCATGGCAGACGGACAAGAGTGTAGGGCCACTGATGGAACACTAGCATCCTATACTAAGTAGTAGGATAGCAGGTAAGGGTAACAACTGTAGCAACAAGGACAGGCTATGCATCAGTATAGGATTAACCGAAAGCAGTAACATGCTACACTACTCTAATGCAAGCAGTATAGAGAAGAATAGGCGATATCTGGTGATCAAGGGGGGGCTTGCCTGGTTGCTCTGGCAAGTAGGAGGGGTCGTCAACTCCGTAGTCGAACTGGGCAGCAGCAGCATCGGTCTCGTAGTCTACCGGAGAGAAGAGGGGGGAAGAAACAGTAAATACAATGCAAACATAAGCATGACGATGCGTGACATGACAATGAGCAGTGCTAGGTGTGTCCTAACGCGGCAGTAGGTGGTACCTGCGAAGGGGGGAACATCCGGGAAAGTATTCCCGATGTTTCGCGTTTTCGGACAGACGGACTAGAGGGGGGAAGTTGCGAGTTCGATAGGTTAGGGATGTGTGGTGGACGAACGGGCTACGTATTCGGATTCGTCTCGTCGTTCTGAGCAACTTTCATATACAAAGTTTTTCCATTCGAGCTACGGATTATTTTATATTAATTTTTAAAGATTTAAATCATTTTAGGACTTATTTAATTAATTTATTCAACATTATCCAGAATAGTAAAATATGACGTCAGCATGACATCATGTTGACGTCAGCAGTCAACTGTGCATTTGACTGGGTCAACTACGGGTGGGTCCCGCATGTCATACACTTCTTAGCTTAATTAGGGTTTAACTAATTAATTACTGTTTAATTAAATTAACTAATTAATTAGATTAATTTAATTAGGATTAATTAACTTAATTAATTTAGTTAGTTAATTAATTAATTAATTAAATTTATTCTTATTATTTATTTTATTTATATATTTATTAATTTTTATTAATTAATTTATTATTTTTATTATTATTATTTTTAATTCTTTTTTTATATAAACGTTCTGTGGGCTGGGCCCCACATGTCATTGGCCCTAGGGGCCTTGGCGGGTTTGATCGCTGGCGGGCGTGGGCACCAGCCCACCCGATAGGGCGCTGCGGCCAGTGGTGAAGGGGGTCGGCGCGAGGCCCAGCGCGGCGACCGTGGCCGGAGCGAGGCGGCGCGGCAAGGCCAGCCGGAGCGAGGCGGCGCGGCAAGGCCAGCCGGAGCGAAGGGAGGCGCGGCGGTGTGCGCCTGGGCCGCGCGGGCGCAGGGGGGTTGCGGGCGGTGCGGTGGCGCGGAGTAGGACGCGCCCGAGGCGGCGATGCGCACGGGGGCGAGGCACATGTCACGGGTGGGCAGGGGCGACCACGGTGAGGCATGCGAGTAGGGAGACGCGGGGAAAGGTGGCCAGCGGCGGGGTCCGAACTCGGCGGAGGTCGATCCGCAATAGCACCCACGGTGGAGGCAAGGCGATGGCCGGAGCGGGCGTGAGGCGCGGGAGAGAGGGGAGGTGGAGGCCGAGCCTCACCGCGGGTGTAGGGAACGTGGCAGTGGGGCGCGGGGAGGAGACGGAGACGACGTGATGGAGAGGAGGCAGGCCAGCGAAGGCGTCCGGCAAGGTCCAGGCGGCGGCGCGGGCTCCGGACGGCGTCGGCGCGGCGACGAGGCGGGTCGAGCCCTCGATCTCGATCCAGATCGAGGGGGGAGTGGGCGACGGCGAGCATGGGGCGTGGCATTGGGGTGGCGACGGTGTGTGCCGGCGGAGGCTCCGGGCGAGGGAGGGGGCGACCGCGTCGGGGGCGGGGCGTGTGCCCGATCCAGACGGGGAGGAGAAGGGGATCGGGGAGAGAGTGGGTGAGGCCTAGGGTTTCGGGGGGCGGGTATGTAGGCCGGGGGAGTGGGGTGGGCCGTGTGGGCAGGCCTGGCCGGCCGGCTGAATGGCCAGTTGGGCCACGAGGCCCACGAGGGCAGGGGGTTTCTCCTCTTTTTATTTTTATTCTTTTCCAGTTTCTTTTATTTATTTATTTTTCTTTTCTGTTTTATTTTATTACTAGTAGATTTTTAGTTTTATAAAAATATGAGACCAACACTTAAATTAGTGTTTTAAATTACCCCTCTGCCACAAGAAGTTTCACACTTTAATAAAATAGGTTTATATTTGTTTGCTAATTAAAAGCATTTAAGTAATTGTTTAGCCCCTGTTTTAATTAATTTCTTGCATCTAAACATTTTATCAAAATGTGGTTTCTCCACCACAATCACCCATGATTTATTTTCTAAATTTTGAACAATTTAGTTTTCAGTTTTTAGTTTAGTTTTCATTATTCGAAAACTTTTATTGTTGGCCTATATTTTAAATTTTAACTAGAATCGTTTTTGAACTAACTCGAGTTTATCAACACTAACCGAGGTGACGTGGCACCATTAGCAGAGGTTTACTGTAGCTTGATCATCCGGGCGTCACAATTCTCCTCCACTACAAGAAATCTCGTCCCGAGATTTAAGAGGGAAGTAAAGGGGGAAGGTTCGGGTTACGAAATTCTAGGGAGTGTTCTTGGTCTTGGTTGTTCTTCTCGAAGAGGTTGATCCATTACATTGATGACTTCATTCTGCTGTTTCAGGTCATCATGATAAAGTTGTCGTCCTTTCTTCGGGAACTCCATCGTACTTACGACAGAGTAAGGGGGTATTCTGGAAGAACGGACTTCTGCAGGGTTTACTATCTGGTCAATATCATCGGGGAAGGTGGCGGAAAGTATCTCTCGAACTAAATCTTAAGAAAAGCCGAGAGCAAGTAAGAAAGTACCATGAGGAGTTTCAAACGGGTAGGCAATCGTTCGAAGCCTGAAACAAAGTGTGAAAGGGGTTCAAAGCAATCGGAATAAGTATTATGTCTGATGCCAGTATAGATCATTAGGACGGTGGTCCGTGAATTACATACGAGGCCACGCGCGATGAATAAATTTGGGAACAGGGGGTGCACAGGAGAGTCAGGTTTCGATCCTGTGGAACTGTGGGTTATGGGCCCACCATGTGGGTTAAAAGTAGGAAGGGCGGTGACATCTTGCACGATCATGATAGCAAGGCATGTCAGAGGGTAGCCTGTCAGTTATATGTCAGCCACATCGTCGGTACCAAGGGCGAGGGACGAAGAGAACCATTTTCCTGCTCGTTGAAATGAGGCGGACCATTAGGCAAAGTTCTCGTCCATCGGTGGTTACCGAAATGTCACCAACAATAGTAACAGGGTCTTACTGACAGAGTTGTACACCGAGGTGTTTACATAAGCAGGATAATATTACTGCTTAGATCATATAGATCACCAGAAAGGTTAAACCAAACAATGGAAAGGAAAATATGATTATCAGATTAAATAGAAGAATGGAAAGGAAAATGTGTTTAAACACATATTTCAAGGGTATATCCTTCCCAAGGACAAGCAGAGCATGATATCCATGACATGATATAATGTAGAAAACTCTTTAGGTACGGGAGAGAATTTTCATGACATTACCCATACAGCGGTGTTTGGATAATTGTGCAGGAAACATTTAGCATTGTGCTTCAATGTTCCCGTTGAAAATCGGAGTACCATAGACATGCTTTGATATAGCATTGACATGGTCAACAGGTGAAGATCATAATTTGGAAACAAAAAGGATCCATCAGGAACAACTTATAGAATAAGTCTTACAATTTCCTCATGGAAGAATGGCTAACCTTGCTAAAAAGGAAACTATAACAATAGGTCCCCCGGACAGGTGTGTTAAGCATGGCATCACCTTACCGAGTCTTATAAGGACCAATGTTATAACTCTTGGAAATATGTTCCAACCATCATATCTGACCGAGATTCAGATCTGATTGGTGTCAGGATAACTCGGACTCAGGATGCCTGAGAAGAAAGGTGCAACACAAATTGTCGAGATGACATTGTAAGATTCTCGAGAATTGAACTATGGAAGCGAGTTCCAAAACAAGAGTTCATCATTAAACCAAGGAGAGGATGAGGGGGTCGCTGATGGACTCAGCGACAATTCCTCGAAATTTCCAAAAAGCTGGATTTCTATAATCATGTGAACAAGGAGATAACATTTGTCAGATCAAATGGTATAATGATGTATGCTCGAGGAAAACATACACGATTAAACATTGGTTGAAAGGTGCACCCGAAATATGGGCTGGTTTGCACGACCAACGTCGGAATGGTGATTCAATAATCAATAGTCTGAGAATGAACGGCCGACCATTAACTTCAAAGCAATAGGGTTGCTAGAAGGGCAGGATCCAAACAGCACCGCTCACTCGTTGGTACCCTGGTTGGAATCAACACGAGGACCCAAGAAGGAATGGTGATGGTGAGAAGTATCACCATACCAAGATTCTTAAGAGCTGGTGAAATTCTCACAACATTGAGGACAAAAGAGATGTTAATGTTCCAAGGTAAAGAAGAACAATTGCTGGATTGCAAGGAACTCAAGGTATAACACAAAACAAGAACAAGTTTGTGTTGGAGGAAAGGTAGTAGAGTGGTCGATGATAATACTAATCATCGAGGGCAAGGATGGTCTTTCTCATCATGAATTCCATTGATATCCCGGAAGAGCTCGGAATGCTGATGATGATCACGACACATTTGTCGAGAGAATTCATGAAGATGTAATCGATTGGCGATGACATCAAGTCAAGGGAATGATGAAGCAAAAGGTTATTGGAACCAGGGGTACGACACAAACTCAAAATCAAGTTTGTTGTTCAAGGCTAATTGATATGGCAAGGAAAATCGACGTAAGATTAGCTCACTGTCGAAATTTGTGCGCTGGGAAGGACCAGGTAGCACAGTTAAAATCGGCACGATAATGACATAGCTGAGCAGGCTAGGGATGACATGATCGAGTACGAACTCGTAAGCATAGGAGATTACTAAGAGTTGTTTAATCGTGATGCGGACTCGGTTCAGTTATCGGTGTCTTTGCGTGATCAATAACTCAGAGACCGTGAAAAATTGGTATCAGTGAGAATGTAGCACTTGATGAAGAACTCATAAGAAGTTATGCAGTTCCGTGGTAATCTTGAGATACCAGGGGGGTAATACTCGACGACAAATCAAAGTAGAGGTTGGACTGGGGTATTACTCTGCAGAAGACAAGTGCTTAAACTTGCACGAGAAATGGTATTTAAAGGAGAACATGGTCAGAATCAACGATCATAAATGATCGAACCACGGATACAAGATGAACTTATAACAAGGGGGGTAATTATTTTTACAAGCAGCTTCCATGATAAGTTATACATCGTGTCCATGGGCATGAACGCAAGGTTCAAGGTCGACTCCCACTTCTTCAATGTATAACCTTCCATTCACTCCTCGCTTTGATAAAGGCATTAGTGTTGAAATTTTTACCTGGTGAAATACCAGATGAGTATGACTCGTGAAAACTCTGAGTTCACACATATTAAGGAAGGCATAGGTTCGACCCATCAGGGCATCTTAGGAACATATACCACAAACTTCAGGAGTAAATAACACAAGCTCAAAAGTAGAGCATGGTTGACAAAGCAGAGGATACAATTTACCAAAGGCATTATGTATCCGAGGAAAAGCTCACAGGCTTATTGAATAAGAAGGATGCTGTCGGATAAAATCCAACAAAGGATCTGGTGGTCCACAAGGGATCTGACGTGAGCAACGGTACTCCACTAGAGGAAGAAGAATGCAAGGAGATCAGATTATAGAAACAACTGACTAACTCAACGCTCAAAGGCAAAGGAATTATGATTTCCAAATCAAGGGATCCGAAGCAATGCTCTGATTAGGGATGGATAAGTTGAATAGCCTTAGGGATACAATCGACAGTAATTTGATTAGTCGAGAACCAGCTCCTGTTCAAATGACATATGGTCCGGAAGGATGAATTCTAGGATTGGACTGAGGAATGCGAGCATCGCAACATATTGAATCAACAGACTCAAATGATAATGGCAAGGGATGCTAATAAGATTACCAGACTTATGAGATTAATCATAATTAAAGCAAGCAAGAAATTCCAGAGCAATAGGTTGCTGAGGATTTTCGGAAGATCGAATGGTATTTCGAAGACTTTGTGAAATACATGAATCATTTGGGGATGAGCGGATACTCGATAAGTGCGAGAAATTATTCGTAGGGGTATTCAGGTGGAAAAGAACTGCAAGGCAGTGGTACAAGGGATTCTTAAAAAGCCGGAGAGCAATTCGATGTATCTGGTAATAACACGAGAAACTCAGAGTAATCGTATGAACAACAAGTGTATGTTGTTATCCATATGGATATATCGGTAGTAGGGAATTGAAAAGGCAGAGGGCACAAGGGTCTCGGGAATGATCGAAGAGTATCTTCAACATCTTCTGGTGCAGTCGGCGACCATCTGTGATAAAGGGCTCTCCGGGAGAAAGTATTTACGAGAACCTACAGTTAGTCCTTTTAGCAAAATCATTTAACCCGAATAGGAGAGAGTTCAGAGTCCCAGAGTATAGACAAGGAGTAAAAGATCCTAATACCACCCAATGGCGACGTGGGCCCGTAAGCCACACAGCCATGTTAGTAAAAGTTTTGTAAAGGCTAGACTCAACTTCGGCCAAGGAGTTGGAAAGGGGGATTCCTACAGGCAGTCGGCTCTGATACCAACTTGTGACGCCCCCGATTTGACCGTACACTAATCATGCACGCAAATGTGTACGATCAAGGTCAGGGACTCACGGGAAGATATCACAACACAACTCTAAACATAAATAAGTCATACAAGCATCATAATACAAGCCAGGGGCCTCGAGGGCTCGAATACAAGTGCTCGAACATAGACGAGTCAGCGGAAGCAACAATATCTGAGTACAGACATAAGTTAAACAAGTTTGCCTTAAGAAGGCTAGCACAAACTGGGATACAGATCGAACGAGGCGCAGGCCTCCTGCCTGGGATCCTCCTAACTACTCCTGGTCGTCGTCAGCGGCCTGCACGTAGTAGTAGGCACCTCCAGTGTCGTAGGAGTCGTCGTCGACGGTGGCGTCTGGCTCCTGGACTCCAGCATCTGGTTGCGACAACCAGATAGAAAGTAAAAGGGGAAAAGAGGGAGAGAAGCAACCGTGAGTACTCATCCAAAGTACTCGCAAGCAAGGAGCTACACTACATATGCATGGGTATATGTGTAAAGGGGCATATCAGTGGACTGAACTGTAGAATGCCAGAATAAAAGGGGGGTAGCTAGTCCTGTCGAAGACTACGCTTCTGGTCATCTCCATCTTGCAGCATGTAGAAGAGAGTAGATTGAAGTCCTCCAAGTAGCATCGCATAGCATAATCCTACCCGGCGATCCCCTCCTAGTCGCCCTGTTAGAGAGCGATCACCGGGTTGTATCTGGCACTTGGAAGGGTGTATTTTATTCAGTATCCGGTTCTAGTTGTCATAAGGTCAAGGTACAACTCCGGGTCGTCCTTTTACCGAGGGACACGGCTATTCGAATAGATAAACTTCCCTGCAGGGGTGCACCACATAACCCAACACGCTCGATCCCATTTGGCCGGACACACTTTTCTGGGTCATGCCCGGCCTCGTAAGATCAACACGTCGCAGCCCCACCTAGGCTCAACAGAGAGGTCAGCACGCCGGTCTAACCCTATGCGCGCAGGGGTCTGGGCCCATCGCCCTATGCACACCTGCACGTTGCGTACGCGGCCGGAAGCAGACCTAGCCCCCTTAATACAAGCGCGAGCTTACGGTCCAATGCGGCGCGCGCCACTCAGTCGCTGACGTCAAAAAGAGCTTCGGCTGATACCACGATGCCGGGATACCCATAACTACTCCCGCGCAGATGGTTAGTGCGTATAGACCAAATGGCTAAACTCAGATCAAATACCAATAACTCGTTAAGCGTGTTATTTATCCGCGAACGCCGACCAGGGCCAGGCCCACCTCTCTCCTGGGTGGTCTCAACCTGCCCTGTCGCTCCGCCACAAAGTAACAGTCGGGGGCCGTCAGGAACCCAGGCCCACCTCTACCGGGGTGGAGCCACCTGTCCTTTCAGCCCCCTCATCAGAATCACTTGCGGGTACTCAACAAGCCGACCCGACTTTAGTCACCACATGTGTCATGTATATAAGGTATATAGTATATACCCGTGATCACCTCCCAAATTGATCACGGCCCAGTAGTATAGCATGGCAGACGGACAAGAGTGTAGGGCCACTGATGGAACACTAGCATCCTATACTAAGTAGTAGGATAGCAGGTAAGGGTAACAACTGTAGCAACAAGGACAGGCTATGCATCAGTATAGGATTAACCGAAAGCAGTAACATGCTACACTACTCTAATGCAAGCAGTATAGAGAAGAATAGGCGATATCTGGTGATCAAGGGGGGGCTTGCCTGGTTGCTCTGGCAAGTAGGAGGGGTCGTCAACTCCGTAGTCGAACTGGGCAGCAGCAGCATCGGTCTCGTAGTCTACCGGAGAGAAGAGGGGGGAAGAAACAGTAAATACAATGCAAACATAAGCATGACGATGCGTGACATGACAATGAGCAGTGCTAGGTGTGTCCTAACGCGGCAGTAGGTGGTACCGGCGAAGGGGGGGAACATCCGGGAAAGTATTCCCGATGTTTCGCGTTTTCGGACAGACGGACCGGAGGGGGGGGAAGTTGCGAGTTCGATAGGTTAGGGATGTGTGGTGGACGAACGGGCTGCGTATTCGGATTCGTCTCGTCGTTCTGAGCAACTTTCATATACAAAGTTTTTCCATTCGAGCTACGGATTATTTTATATTAATTTTTAAAGATTTAAATCATTTTAGGATTTATTTAATTAATTTATTCAACATTATCCAGAATAGTAAAATATGACGTCAGCATGACATCATGCTGACGTCAGTAGTCAACTGTGCATTTGACTGGGTCAACTACGGGTGGGTCCCGCATGTCATACACTTCTTAGCTTAATTAGGGTTTAACTAATTAATTACTGTTTAATTAAATTAACTAATTAATTAGATTAATTTAATTAGGATTAATTAACTTAATTAATTTAGTTAATTAATTAATTAATTAATTTTATTATTATTATAAGTTTTATTTATATATTTATTAATTTTTATTAATTAATTTATTATTTTTATTATTATTATATTATTATTTTTTAATTCTTCTTTTTTATATAAACGTTCTGTGGGCTGGGCCCCACATGTCATTGGCCCTAGGGGCCTTGGCGGGTTTGATCGCTAGCGGGCGTGGGCACCAGCCCACCCGATAGGGCGCTGCGGCCAGTGGTGAAGGGAGCCGGCGCGAGGCCCAGTGCGGCGACCATGGCCGGAGGGAGGCGGCGCGGCAAGGCCAGCCGGAGCGAAGGGAGGCGCGGCGGCGTGCGCGCGGGCCGCGCGGGCGCAGGGGGGTTGCGGGCGGTGCGGTGGGGCGGAGTAGGACGCACCCGGGGCGGCGATGCGCACGGGAGCGAGGCATAGGTCGCGGGTGGGCAGGGGCGACCACGGCGAGGCATGCGAGCGGGGAGACGCGGGGAAAGGTGGCCAGCGGCGGGGTTCGAACTCGGCGGAGGTCGATCCGCAATAGCACGCACGGTGGAGGCAAGGCGATGGCCGGAGCGGGCGTGAGGCGCGGGAGAGAGGGGAGGTGGAGGCCGAGCCTCACCGCGGGTGTAGGGAACGTGGCAGTGGGGCGCGGGGAGGAGATGGAGACGGCGTGATGGAGAGGAGGCAGGCCGGCGATGCCGTCCAGGGAGGTCCAGGCGGCGGCGCGGGCTCCGGACGGTGTCGGCGCGGCGACGAGGCGGGTCGAGCCCTCGATCTCGATCCGGATCGAGGGGGGAGTGGGCGACGGCGAGCATGGGGCGTGGCATCGGGGTGGCGACTGTGTGCGCCAGCGGAGGCTCCGGGCGAGGGAGGGGGCGACCGCGTCGGGGGCGGGGCGTGCGCCCGATCCAGACGGGGAGGAGAAGGGGATCGGGGAGAGAGAGGGTGAGGCCTAGGGTTTCGGGGGGAGGGTATGTAGGCCGAGGGAGTGGGGTGGGCCGTGTGGGCAGGCCTGGCCGGCCGGCTGAATGGCCAGCTGGGCCACGAGGCCCACGAGGGCAGGGGGTTTCTCCTCTTTTTATTTTTATTCTTTTCCAGTTTCTTTTATTTATTTTTCTTTTCTGTTTTATTTTATTACTAGTAGATTTTTAGTTTTATAAAAATATGAGACCAACACTTAAATTAGTGTTTTAAATTACCCCTCTGCCACAAGAAGTTTCACACTTTAATAAAATAGGTTTATATTTGTTTGCTAATTAAAAGCATTTAAGTAATTGTTTAGCCCCTGTTTTAATTAATTTCTTGCATCTAAACATTTTATCAAAATGTGGTTTCTCCACCACAATCACCCATGATTTATTTTCTAAATTTTGAACAATTTAGTTTTCAGTTTTTAGTTTAGTTTTCATTATTCGAATACTTTTATTGTTGGCCTATATTTTAAATTTTAAGTAGAATCGTTTTTGAACTAACTCGAGTTTATCAACAGTAACCGAGGTGACGTGGCACCATTAGCAGAGGTTTACTGTAGCTTGATCATCCGGGCGTCACAACCCCGATAGGGCGGATCCGCCTCCCTGTCACCTTCGGCCAGCGCGCAAACTACCGCACAGAGCTCATCGACTTCGACGTCACGCACATCCGTCTTCCGTACAACGCCATCCTTAAGTACCCAGCCCTGGCCAAGTTCATGGCAGTGACTCATCATGTTTACAACGTCCTCAAGATGCCAGGGAACCGCGACATCATCACGATCGCTTGTGAGGAAAAGGACATAGTGTGCTCTCTCGAGCGCTCCTACCAGGCGGCGGCAGTCTATAACCCAGACGACGAAGGTGCCATCTACCCTCCTGAGGTTGTCCCAAAGAAGAAGAAGCAGTTGCCCCGCCAAGAGCTTCAGGAGAGCGGTCTCTCCAGCGGCACCACCTCAGGACCAGTGCCCACGGACGGGTGATAGTTCTCCAACGCATCTATAATTTTTTATTGTTCCATGCTGTTATATTATCAATCTTGGATGTTTTATAATCATTTTATAGTCATTTTATATCATTTTTTGGTACTAACCTATTGACAAAGTGCCAAGTGCCAGTTGTTGTTTTCTGCATGTTTTTTAAATCGCAGGAAATCAATATCAGATGGAGTCCAAATGGAAGGAAACTTCACGGAGGTTTTTTCTTGGACCAGAAGACACCTAATGGGCCAAGGTTGCGCCTAGGGGGTGCTCCGAGGAGAGCACAACCCACCAGGGCGCGTCAGGAGGCCCAGGCATGCCCTGGTGGGTGGTGCCCACCTCGGGTGCCCCCAGACCACCTCTTTGCTCTATAAACATCCCAATATTCCCAAAACCCTAGGGGAGTCAACGAAAATCAATTCCAGCCACCGCAGAGTCTAGAACCACCAGATCCAATCTAGACACCATCACGGATGGGGTTCACCACCTCCATTGGTGCCTCTCCGATGATGTGTGAGTAGTTCTTTGTAGACCTTCGGGTCCATAGTCAGTAGCTAGATCGCTTCCTCTCTCTCGCTGGATTCTCAATACAATGGTCTCTTGGAGATCCATATGATGTAACTCTTTTTGCGGTGTGTTTGTTGGGATCTGATGAACTTTGAGTTTATGATCAGTTCTCTCTTCTTATATCCATGAAAGTATTTGTGTTTCTTTGATCTCTTTTATGCATGATTGCTTACAGCCTCATATTTCTTCTCCGATATTTGGGTTTTGTTTGGCCAACTTGATCTATTTATCTTGCAATGGGAAGAGGTGCTTTGTAGTGGGTTCGATCTTACGGTGCTTGATCCCAGTGACAGAAAGGGAACCGAAACGTATGTATCATTGCTACTAAGGATAAAACGATGGGGTCTATCTCTACAAAGATAGATCTTGTCTACATCATGTCATCGTTCTTATTGCATTACTCCGTTTCTCCATGAACTTAATACACTAGATGCATGTTGGATAGCGGTCGATGTGTGGAGTAATGGTAGTACATGCAGGCAGGAGTCGATCTACTAATCTTGGACGTGATGCCTATATAATGATCATTGCCTGGATATTGCAATGATTATTTGAAGTTCTATCAATTGCCCAACAATAATTTGTTTACCCACCGTTTGCTATTTTTCTCGAGAGAAGCCATTAGTGAAACCTACTACCCCGAGTCTCTTTCTCATATTATTTGCCTTTGCGATCTACTTTTCCTTTGCATTTATTTTCAGATCTATTAAACCAAAAATACAAAAATACCTTGCTGCGTTTTATTTTATTTGTGATCTATTTATTCAATCTATTACATCTTTTTCCCGTCCGCGCACCACTTCTTGTGTCGTTACCCAAAAGGGATTGACAACCCCTTTAACACGTCGGGTTGCAAGTGGTTGTTATTTGTATGCAAGGGTTGTTTACGTTGTGTTGCTTGGTTCTCCTACTGGTTCGATAACATTGGTGTCATCACTGAGGGAAATACCTACCGTCGCTGTGCTGCATCATCCCTTCCTCTTTGGGGAAATACCGACATAGTCCTAGCAGACATCAAAAGGAATTTTTAGCGCCGTTGCCGGGGAGGATCTTCAACACATACCAGGTTCCTAATCACAATCTCATCTCCTCGCAATTTACATTATTTCCCATTTACCTCTCGTTTTCCTCTCCCCCACTTCACAAAAATTTACCGTTTTATTCGCCCCTCTTTTTCGTTCGTCGTTTTCTTGCCGGATCTGTTTTTGTGTGCAATCTTGTTTGGCATTATTAGCGCTATGGATAGCCCCTCTTTGTTCTCTAAGCTCATAAACAATGATGCTATGGAAGGACTTACCGGGGTTGTTAAGGAAAATCTTAACAATTTTTATGATGACGATCCCGGTATTTTTTGTTATTTACTTGATGAATCTTTGAAAAAATGCTTGGGATAAACTGTTGAGAATTCGAGCTAGCTATGTGCCCCAATATTAGATAGAATATAGTTGAAAGGTTTTATGTTGGTTTACCTTCTTCCATCAAGCAAGTTTTGGATTCTATATTTGAAAACGATTTTCTTGGAGGGGATGCCATTGATACTTATGAAAAGATGAAAACCACATTTGGGCACCCAAAGGGGGATAAAGTTGAATCAACTACCCTTATGTGCTTTCATCAAAATCAAATAACCAAAGAGATGAAGGCTAGTTTAGATACGAATTTTCGCAACGTTCTTAATCTTTCTTCTGCTATCAACGGCCATGTGCTTTCACAACATAGAAAATTAAATGCCATTGATAGGAAATTTTCTCTTTGCTTTCAGAAAGACAAAGTTGACAAAACATAGATCCTTGCTTTATGCCTAGCTAAGTGCGTAAAACTATAGCACTTGTTGGGAGGCAACCCAATGAATAAAATTTATTTTTTGCTTTTTGCTTTCTGTTCTTGTGTGTTTGCACAATTATGCTACTGTTATGATTGTGTTTTTTGTGTTTTAATTAGTGTTTGTGCCAAGTAAAGCCTTTAGGATCTTCTTGGGTGATAGTAGTTGTTTGCTTTCTTATACTAACGGATCTCACGAAGGATTTGTTGAGTTTTGTGTGATTGAAGTTTTCAAGTTTTGGGTTATCTTACGATGGATGAAGGAACAAGGAGTAGAAGAGCCGAAGCTTGGGGATGCCTCGGCATCCCAAGCTATTATCCAAAAGTGAGCAAACAACTAAGCTTGGGGATGCCCCCGAGTGGCATCCCCTCTTTCTTCTAATGTCCATCGGTATTTTACTTGAAGCTATATTTTTATTCGTCACATACTATGTGTTTTGCTTCGAGCGTCTTGTATGATATAAGTCTTTGCTTGTTTTATTTTGTGTTTGAAGTCTTGATTCCTTTCTGGACACACCTATTTGAGAGTGCCAAAATTATGTCATGACTTGCTAAAATTGCTCTCTATGCTTCACTTAAATTTTTTATGAGCTATGGACTTGCTCTAGTGCTTCACTTATATCTTTTTGAGCACGGTGTGCTTTACTAGTTTTGAAGAAATGCTATCTTGCTTCACTTAAATTATTTTGAGAGAATGAAAAACTATGCTCATTATCTTCACTTATATTTGTATGAGCTTATGAATAGCAACACATGAAAATTAGTCCCATAGTGATAGATATCCAAGAAGGATATAATAAAAACTT
Organism: Triticum aestivum; assembly: GCF_018294505.1. NCBI lineage: Eukaryota > Viridiplantae > Streptophyta > Magnoliopsida > Poales > Poaceae > Triticum > Triticum aestivum. The sequence continues at coordinate 177,034,448 of NC_057808.1, read as the reverse complement.
TCATGAATATTATTGGACAAAATAAACTTGATTCCTTGTAATAGTTTTGAGATATGATAATGTAATATGTGAGTTATGTTGATGGGTAATTATGCTTTAGTAAGAATATTGGTGTTAAGGTTTTTGATTCCCTATGCAAGCATGAAAGTCAACAGTCATGCAATGAAATTATATCCTACTTGTAGTGCATTATTCGTTGTTAATTATGCTTAATGCTTGCTTATGATATTATTCGTTTCTTGGTTGGTCGCTTCTCAATCTTTTTCTAGCCTTCATTTTGCACAAAGTATGATCTCTACTTGTGCATCCAAAAACCTTTAAACCAGTTTTGCCACATGAGTCCACTATATCTACCTATATGCGGTATTCTTTTGCCGTTCTAAGCAAATTTGTATGTGCCATCTCTAATTTTCAAAATAAACTCCTCTTTGTGTGTTTGTTCCGCTCGCGGAGCGGTGAGGGGTGGCTAATATTTTCCATGCTAGATGTGTTATTCTCACGATGAGTGTTTATTCACTTGTCATTGCACGATAGTAAGGCAAAGGTTTTAGGGATGCCCAGTCCCGAACTGAAAAATGAATATACTTTATGTTGTCAAATAATAAATTTCTTGGAAAGTGTTGGTATGGAGGGAAACCGTGGATACGGCTAGCCATGGAAAGTGAAAGTATGGTTGAAAAAGGAATAAACTTTATTTTCTGTTTGGGAACCGCCTATGATATATCTAGCATTGAAAGTGTTGGGAACTCTAAGTCGTTTTTGTTGGTGGGAAGGATACACCTCCCAAAATGTTTTTCGCTTTGACTTCTGGCACCTCTACAAATCCCTACTTCCCTCTGCGAAGGGCCTTTCTTTTACTTTATGCAATTTTTATTTTTGAATTTGAGTCTCCATCTTCTCTTATAAAAGCACCAACTAGGAGGCAATATGGTCGTACTTGAGTATTGGGTGTAGCTAATATGCGAGTTGCTTTCATGAATGAATCAATGGTTGAGCATGACGGGCTAGGGATAACTTATTTTAGCATTGATATTTTGAAAGACATGGTTGCTTGTTGATATGCTTGAGTATTTAAATTATCATGTCAAAACTAGACTATTGCTTTGAATCACATAAAATTCCAAATGTCCATGCTTTAAAGAAAAGAATATGATATGACATGTTAGGCAGCATTCCACATCAAAAATTCTGTTTTTATCACTTACCTACTCGAGGACGAGTAGGAGTTAAGCTTGGGGATGCTGATACGTCTCCAACGTATCTATAATTTTTTATTGTTCCATGCTGTTATATTATCAATCTTGGATGTTTTATAATCATTTTATAGTCATTTTATATCATTTTTTGGTACTAACCTATTGGCATAGTGCCAAGTGCGAGTTGCTATTTTCTGCATGTTTTTTACATTGCAGGAAATCAATATCAGACGGAGTCCAAATGCAACGAAACTTCACTGAGGTTTTTTTTTTGGACCAGAAGACACCTAATGGGCCAAAGTTATGCCTGGAGGGTGCTCCGAGGAGAGCAGAACCCACCAGGGCGCGCCAGGAGGCCCAGGCGCGCCCTGGTGGGTTGTGCCCATGCGGGTGCCCCCCGGAGCGCCTCTTTGTTCCATAAATACCCCAATATTCCCAAAACCCTAGGGGAGTCAACGAAAATCAATTCCAGCCGCTGCAGAGTCCAGAACCACCAGATCCAATCTAGACACCATCACGGATGGGGTTCACCACCTCCATTGGTGCCTCTCCGATGATTCGTGAGTAGTTCTTTGTAGATTTTCTGGTCCGTAGTTAGTAGCTAGATGGCTTCTTCTCTCTCGCTGAATTCTCAATACAATGGTCTCTTGGAGATCCATATGATGTAACTCTTTTTGCGATGTGTTTGTTGGGATCTGATGAACTTTGAGTTTATGATCAATTCTATCTTTTTATATCCATGAAAGTATTTGAGTTTCTTTGATCTCTTTTATGCATGATTGCTTATAGCCTCGTATATATTCTCTGATATTTTGGTTTTGTTTGGCCAACTTGATCTATTTATCTTGCATTTGGAAGAGGTGCTTTGTAGTGGGTTGATCTTACGGTGCTTGATCCCAGTAACAGAAGGGAACCGACACGTATGTATCGTTGCTACTAAGGATAAAACTATGGGGTCTATCTCTACATAGATAGATCTTGTCTACATCATGTCATCGTTCTTATTGCATTACTCCGTTTCTCCATGAACTTAATACTCTGGATGCATGCTGGATAGCGGTCGATGTGTGGAGTAATAGTAGTAGATGCAGAATCCTTTCGGTCTACTTGTCACGGACGTGATGCCTATATACATGATCATACCTAGATATTATCATAACTATGCTCAATTCTATCAATTGCTCGACAGTAATTCGTTTACCCACCGTAATATTTGTGCTATCTTGAGAGAAGCCACTAGTGAAACCTATGGCCCCGGGGTCTATTTTCCATCATATTAATCTTCCATCAACAAGCTATTTCTATTACCGTTTATTTTGCTTTCTTTACTTTTACTCTATGCCATAAAAATACCAAAAATATTATCTTATCATCTCTATCAGATCTCACTCTCGTAAGTGACCGTGAAGGGATTGAAAACCCCTTTATCACGTTGGTTGCGAGGTTCTTATTTGTTTGTGTAGGTGCGTGGGACTCGAGCGTAGTCTCCTACTCGATTGATACCTTGGTTCTCAAAAACTGAGGGAAATACTTACGCTACTTTACTGCATCACCCTTTCCTCTTCAAGGGAAAACCAACGCAGTGCTCGAGAAGTAGCACAGGGCCATCACAAGTGTTCCAAGTCAAATTCAGGCGCAACCCGCCTTGAGGTAGGGCCTCGTGAGTCCCGCACTGGCTCATGAGTGCCCATACACAACCTCCTCTAGCCCTGCCGTGCAAGCCACGTGTCAGAGCAGGGTTGTACACGCCCTGGGGGCTTCACTCAGAGGGAGCCCCCACCCATGCACCAGTGGAAGCACCATGCTCCGCGTTGGCAGTCAACACAGTCGAGGAGCGGATATGCTCGTGCAAGTGCGGAAGGGCCATGCTCCGCAGTGGTGATAAACAACTGGGGACGGCCCCATGGTCGCATTAACCTTAGGGAGCCACCAGGCTCGGTGTTCAGCCTCACCTAAACGCTTTACCTTTGGGAGAGTCACGCGAGGGGGCTGGGCACAGGGGCTACGCTCAGGTCACGACTAGCGTACGCCACCCTGCCAGGTCCCTCGGTCCTGGTCTTCGCGCGCCCCTCCCGAGCGGGACCTCGGCGAGGAAAGGTATGGAGGTCTGTTCGTACGTCAATGGGGAATCCTGAGCATCGCGACTCAGGAGCCTAACTGGTCACAGAGCCCCTCACCCCTTGGTCTCGTCCTGGTGATCCGGATAATCCAACGGCGACTGAGGTATGCGCTGGGCCGGGCCCTGCCGATGTAGAATGCTAAGGCCTACTCTCGCATCTCCTCCCCGAGGGCTGTTTGTATGTCAAGGGGGACTCCTGAGCATCGTGACTCAGGAGCCTAATTGGTCACGTAGCCCCTCACACCTTGGTTTCGTCCAGGTGATCCTTACGACCCAATGGCGGCTGAGGTATGCGCGGGTGAGGGAGTCCTGGATTAGGGGGTCCTCGGACAGCCGGACTATATCCTTTGGCCGGACTGTTGGACTATGAAGATACAAGATTGAAGACTTTGACCCGTGTCCGAATGGGACTCTCCTTGGCGTGGAAGGCAAGCTTGGCAATACGGATATGTAGATCTCCTCCCTTGTGACCGACTCTGTGTAACCCTAGCCCCCTCCGGTGTCTATATAAACTGTTGGGTTTAGTCCGTAGGACAACAACAATGATACCATAGGCTAGCTTCTAGGGTTTAGCCTCTACGATCTCGCGGTAGATCAACTCTTGTAATACTCATATCATCAAGATCAATCAAGCAGGAAGTAGGGTATTACCTCCATCGGGAGGGCCCGAACCTGGGTAAACATCGTGTCCCCTGCCTCCTGTTACCATCCGCCTTAGACGCACAGTTCGGGACCCCCTACCCGAGATCTGCTGGTTTTGACACCGACATTGGTGCTTTCATTGAGAGTTCCACTGTGCCGTCACCACAAGGTTTGATGGCCCCTTCGATCATCGGCAACGATGCGATCCAGGGTGAGGTTTTTCTCCCCGGACAGATCTTTGTATTCGGCGGCTTTGCACTGCAGGCCAACTCGCTTGGCCATCTAGAGCAGATCGAAAGCTACGCCCCTGGCCATTAGGTCACGTTTGGAAGCTTGAACTATACTTCCGACATCCGCGGAGACTTGATCTTCAACGGATTCGAGCCCATGTCAGGTGCGCCGCACAGTCTCGACAAGCATGACTTAGCTCTGCCGACGGACAGTGTTCGGGAGATCGCACGTGCAACTACTCCGGCCCTTAATCCGGAACAAATTGTGCCATCTGAGGACGGGTGGATGGACCCCGCCACGGAGGCCGCACACTCAGCGGTGATAGAGCCGAATACTGACTTCACCTCTTATGAGACCCATGTTGCCGGACATTTGGATTCGTCCCCGGCCACGGGCTCCGAACCGCCTACGTCCGTCCCTATCGAATCGGGTTGGGCACCGATCATGGAGTTTTCCTCCGCGGATATCTTTCAGCACTCACCACTGGATGACGTGCTAAACTCATTGAGGTCTCTCTCCTTGTCGGGAGACTCTTGGCCGAACTATGTCCGGCTAGAATGGGATGCGGACGACGAAGAAATTCGCTGCCCACCCACCACCCACTTAGTAGCCACTGTCGACGATTTAGCCGACATGCTCGATTTCGGCTCTGAAGACATCGACGGTATGGACGACGATGCAGGAGACGAACAGGAACCACCGCCCACAGGGCACTGGACTGCCACTTCATCACACGATATATATATGGTGGATACACCCAAAGAAAACAACGACGAGGAACGGAAGGATGCAGCGAAGGATAGCTCCCTCGAGAAGCAACCAAAGTGACGGCGTAGGCGCCGCTCCAAATCCCGCCTCGGCAAGAACAGCGATGACAGTGCAAGAAAAAATAACACTCCGGTCGACTCCAGAGGAAACGACGACCACATTGACCCAGCGATAGAACATGATGAACCAGCGGACGACGAACATAGTACGGAGCCGCTGTCCGATCACGACGACACCGAGGATAAAGCTCATCAACCTCTCTCCGGAGAGGAAAATAGTCCGGACGACGATGCACACATCATCCCGGAAAGGCACTTGGAACAAGAGAACCTCCATAGAAGGCTTATTTCCACCGCGAGGAGTCTGAAGAAGCAGAAGCAAAGGCTTAAGGCCGCGCAGAATATGCTCAACATTAGATGGAACAAAGTGCTCGACACTGAAGAAAAGTATGGTGGCAGTCGCCATAGAAAGAGCTATCTAAAGCGCAAGTTGTTGCCTGAATTCGATGATGAGGCCTTAGAGCCCACACAGCCGAAAAACAAAACGGCCGACCGGTCGGATCGACCACCTCGTGGCCGCGATAGAGTGGCTAACGAGGCCGCACATAAGTCAGCACACGGTCTAGGCGAGGACTTGCATCAAAAGGCCGGGGTGACCAGATCCATCTACGGATCTAGGAAGCGCGCTCCAGCGCATAATCAAAACCGAACACTACAACCGTCAGAACGCCATGACACATCCAAATACAGGGGTGCCGCGCACCCCCTATGTTTCACCGATGAGGTGCTGGATCACGAATTTCCAGAGGGATTCAAACCCGTGAACATAGAGGCGTACGACGGAACGACAGACCCTGGGGTCTGGATTGAGGACTTCATCCTCCATATCCATATGGCTCGCGGAGACGATCTCCACGCCATCAAATACTTGCCCCTCAAGTTGAAAGGACCAGCTCAGCACTGGCTGAAGAGCCTCCCCAAAAATTCAATTGGAAGTTGGGAGGAGCTTGAGGATGCTTTTAGGGCTAACTTTCAAGGGACCTATGTCCGACCTCCGGATGCAGACGATTTAAGTCATATAATTCAACAGCCCGGAGAGTTAGCCCGAAAGCTTTGGAACGGATTTCTCACTAAGAAGAATCAAATCATCGACTGCCCGGACGCCGAAGCCTTAGTAGCTTTCAAACACAGCGTCCGAGACGAATGGCTCGCCAGACACCTCGGCCAAGAAAAGCCAAGAACAATGGCAGCCCTAACAAGCCTCATGACCCGCTTTTGCGCGGGCGAAGATAGTTGGCTGGCACGTAGTAGCACCAGCGACCCAGGCACGTCTGAAGTTAGGGATGGTAATGGAAAACGACGACGCAGTAAAAGCAAGCGTCGAAATAACAAAGACAACCCAGACAACACGGCGGTAAACGCTGGATTTAGGGGCTCTCGACCCGGTCAGCGGAAAAAGCCTTTCAAAGGCAACAGAGATGGACCGTCCAGCCTAAGCAAGATTCTAGACAAATTATGTCAGATTCATGGCACCTCCGATAAACCTGCAAATCACACCCACAGAGAATGCTGGGTCTTCAAGCAGGCCGGAAAGTTAAACGCCGAACACAAGGGGAGGGATACACCAAGTGAAGACGAGGATGAGCCTCGCTAGAAAAGCACTAGGGGACAGAAAAAATTCCCTCCAGAGGTCAAAACAGTGAACATGATTCACGTAACAAAAAGAAGAAGCAAACATGCACTCCGAGACATACGCGCTGTAGAGCCCGTCCCCCCTAAGTCCAACCCTTGGTTGGCCTGGCCGATCACTTTTGATCGCAGGGATCACGTGACAAGTATCCGGCACGGAGGATTGGCTGCCTTGGTGCTAGACCCAATTATCGATGGATACCATCTCACCCAAGTCCTCATGGACGGCGACAGTAGTCTAAATCTGATATATCAGGACACAGTCCGCAAAATGGGGATAGACCCGACAAGAATCAGCCACAGCAATACTACCTTTAAAGGAGTAATACCAGGCCCAGAGGCCCGCTGTACGGGCTCTCTAGTACTAGAGGTTGTATTCGGTTCTCCTGACAACTTCCGAAGTGAAAAGTTAACCTTCGACATCGCTCCATTCTGAAGTGGCTATCAAGCACTACTCGGAAGAACAGCTTTTGCTCGTTTTAATGCAGTACCGCATTACGCTTCTCTTAAGCTTAAGATGCCTGGTCCACGTGGCATCATCACAGTTAGCGGAAATGTTGAGCGTTCCTTACGCGCGGAGGAACATGTGGCAGCTTTAGCAGCCGAACACTAAAACGGCCCCTCCAACCAGAATAAACGATCGGTCGTCAAGACCGCGGACACGGCTAGACGAGTCCGGCGCATCACTAGCTGTAACAACTTAGATAAACCTGAGATTGGTTTGATGGATATACCCACATCGGCGGTACCAGGGGCTTCACGCATGTACAAAGGACTACAGTTCGGCTCGACCGTACTTATCTTGAATTTTAATGGTTTATTAAGAATAACCAATTTTTCGCACGACAACTTTCACCTAAGTTCTTCTCTTTTGCAGATGATAATCATGTTACACCCTTCCAGGATATGGCACAACGGAGACACAGGCGCGGACGTGCGGCAGGGCCCCGCTCAAAGGTTTCTTTTTAGATTAAGACCCTGTGTAAACCTTTTTTACTGTCTCTTGTTGCTTCACATCCTTCGGATACTCAGTATAACCGAGAGGGATGCTGACGTTATTGGCATTTCACCGCGTCAGAATAATGCATGTACCTGGACACTCGGGGTTCATTATCAAGGGCGTTACTCAGCCTGGTATATGTTGTAAAGACCGAATACCTTAGGGAGTGTTCGGCGTCGCGAGTTTGGCCTCATATGCATCAGCTCCGGATCATGTCTTTGGTCAAATGTTGGGTTTGCCCGGTGTCGGTGTCAAAACCGGCGGATTTCGGGTAGGGGGTCCCGAACTATGCGCCTAAGGTGGATGGTAACAGGAGGCGGGGGACACGATGTTTACCCAGGTTCGGGCCCTCTCGATGGAGGTAATACCCTACTTCCTGCTTGACTGATCTTGATGATATGAGTATTACAAGAGTTGATCTACCACGAGATCGTAGAGGCTAAACCCTAGAAGCTAGCCTATGGTATGATTGTTGTCGTCCGACGGACTAAACCCTCCGGTTTATATAGACACCGGAGGGGGCTAGGGTTACACAGAGTCGGTTACAAGGGAGGAGATCTACATATCCGTATTGCCAAGCTTGCCTTCCACGCCAACCAGAGTCCCATCCAGACACGGGACGAAGTCTTCAATCTTGTATCTTCATAGTCCAACAGTCCGGCCAAAGGATATAGTCCGGCTGTCTGAGGACCCCCTAATCCAGGACTCCCTCAGTAGCCCCTGAACCAGGCGTCAATGACGATGAGTCCGGCGCGCAGATCGTCTTCGGCATTGCAAGGCGGGTTCCTCCTCCGAATACCCCATAGAAGATTTTGAACACAAGGATAGTATCTGGCTCTGCAAAACAAATTCCACATACTGCCGTAGAGAGAATAATATTTTCACAAATCTAATCTGCTCATGCATTTCGCAGCATGACATCACATCACGGCCTGGTAATTTATTTGAACCGTTTTTTCACAACCAGCCACTTCACATATTGCGAGGCGGTTTCCTTGGCACGTCTTGTCGACGCAGAGATCGTGTCCCCTTATCATGGGATTCTCATCAATATGGGTGCGGGTAACCCAACTGCGCCATTAATTATGGCGCTTGGGGAATAAGAGGTTTTACCAGGCAAGTGGGGAGGCGCAGAATCCCTGCTGCCTTTATAAGGGGATAAGGACTCCCTTTTGCACCCACGCCTCTTCCCGATTCATTCCCCTCCGCTCAAGCTCCAACGCCCAAGCGTTCATCTTCTCTGCCCACAAAAGGCCTTCCGAACATGTTCGGATCCAGAGCAGGAGGCAAATGGATGGCCTCTACCGTCCGAGAGAAGGATATCAAAAAGCTTTGGGAGGCCGGGTACCTGGCCAAGAAAATCAGCCACCGTCTCCCGACGGCTGGACAAATTGTCCCTACTCCGGAACCCCACGAGAGAGTCGTATTCCTCCCTCATTTAGTCCACGGGCTAGGGTTTCCCCTCCACCTGTTCGTCTGCGGCATCGTGTATTATTATTGGATCGATCTTCACGATCAGTCCCCTAATTACTTCCTCAACATCTCGACATTCATTGTCATGTGCGAGGCTTTTCTCCGCATTTTGCCGCACTTTGGTTTATGGCTGAAGATTTTTAATGTGAAGCACAAGGTGGTGGGCGGCGAGCACGCTGAGTGCGGGGGCGCCATGGTGAGCAAGATGCCCAACGTCATATGGCCAACGGGAACCTTTAATGATTCTGTCAAGGAGTGGCAACGGCAGTGGTTTTATATCACTGAGCCGCGCGGCACAGAGTGGGCCGCCTCTCCCGAGTTCCGATCCGGCGCCCCCCCTGCGGCTTACATCCTGGGTCAAGAAAGGCCTGGACTGGTCCTCGTCCGACGAACTGTCGGTGCTCTAGACGCGCGTTAAAGATATGGGAGGCAAGAACATTGAACTTGTCAATGTGGTACAGGTGATGCTAGTTTCGCCGGATCCTGCCTTGTCAGCACCGGACTTGCAATCTATGGGAATTTGATCCGGCCAGGCACCGAACCCTACGAGAGCTCTTCGGCTCTTTGCACAAGGATATCTGGAAGGTGGTTTTCAAGTCTAGCAAATCATGGCCGGACTCCGCCGAGGACCGCGAGTACCAACTGTCCCGCCCTGCAAGTTTGGTGAGTTATCAAAACTTTTCTATCCGCGTAACCCAAACGAAGCGCTTAACGTGTTTTATACAACTCCCCCAGGGTTGGACAAAGAAGGCGGAGCGGATCCATTGTCCGGCCCCGCTGCCCGAAGAACCGGCCATCCCACTTCTGACGAAGATGCTGGTCCCGGCACCTTACAAGGTGCCGAAGAAGACGGCCGAGAAGGAGGCCAAAAAGACCCGGGGCGGCCTTCGTCGCCGCGGCACTTCGGACACAATATCCGAAGGCTCTGATGCCCATTCCGCCTTCGAAGAGGATGAGGAGGAGGAGGAAGATGAATCCCCTGCGGGGGGAAGAAAGAAGAGGACGGCCTCCGTACACTTGGAGGCCGAGCTGCCCAAAAGGGGAAAGGCTCCTCTTCCGGAGGAGTCCACTGCCGCCGCAGATAGCGGCCCGGCATGGGATCCCAGGGCCCAGTCCCTGGTGAACTCGTAAGTATATAAAATCCGAGTACGTTTTAGGCGTCCGGACTTATCATGGCATAGTATTTCAACCTAAGCCATATTTTTTGTAGTCCGGCGAGGTCCCGTACCAAACAATCCTCATCAGAGGACTTGCTGAGCTCAAATGCTATGGAGAGCGGGACGCCCCCAAAGGCCCCTTCCTCCAAACAGGTGCATAACACCGAGGCTTCGTCCCAGAAGGACCCCGGCCAAGGAGGAAAGGGAAAAACCGTGAAGGCGGCGCCTGGAGGTCAAACCTCAGGGGCCGGACACGTGGGGGAAAAGATTCCCATGGGAGCTGACGGCGGGGGCCATCCTGAGTTCGGCTCCCAGCCGGATGTGATTTCGGAGATCCATACGGCTCCAGAATCAAGCAGGCATCCTCCCTCGACTAGAGGGGGCGTGCCTGTTCCATCGGCGACCTCTGTCCAACCAGAGGTCTCGGGTGCTTTGTTGGTGGCGTTGAAAAACGCCTCCATCGTTGATGAACACCATGCCCTTATGGGTGCGGTGATTGAGAAGATTCAGTCAACTGAGAGTGGACTGAACGAAGGCTGTATCAGCCTTATAAGAGGCTTTGAGGTATGTTTTATGAGTTTTCGAAGAGTGCCATAGTGTAGATAGTAGCCCCTGATGCACTGTTCGGTGAAAAAAGAACCGGACAGGGGATCGAATTTATGATCGCAGGAAGACTCATTGAATGATATTGATTTCTCTTCTGTTATAAGTAGGCGTCTGTAGCGGCTGCTGCCTCTCGTACTGCGGAGATCTCCGGACTGAAGCAAAGTCTGGAGCGGGCCAAAGAAGAACTTGGCCAATTGAGAATGCAGTTGAGAGATAAACAAGGTATGCACAAGCGTTGCTCGCGTTTATTGCGAATGAATTTTCAGTATGAAATAAGCTTCATGATTTGTGCTAGCGATTGTGATCGAAGTCGAGGCCCTTAAAAAGGACGTGGCCGAGGCCGAGAAAAAGGCAGCCACAGAGCAGGCTCTTCGTGAAAAGCACGAGGCCAGGGTTATTAAAGCTGAGCAGGAGCTGCAAGAGGCCGTGAGGAAGTGCGAGACCTTGGAGCAGAGTTTAACGAAGAAGGAATCGAAACTCACCCAGGCGCATCAGGCCGCGAGCGATGCCCGGGGGGAACCCAAAGCGCCCTGCAGGGGATCCAAGAGGCGAGGAAGATCGCGGCGGGTAAGGCTTTTTCCATGTAAAGCAAGTATTTGAGGGGAAAACTATATTTATAATTTTTAATCCGGATTTCTCAGGGGTATTTGCCGAGCTACCCCGTAGCATATCAGATGCCGCCCAATTCTACCGAGCCGAAGAAAGGAACACCGCAGATAAGCTCTTCTGGTCGCAGTATTTGGCACCGAATTATCCGGTGCCTTTTGCCGATCAACTGAAACAGCTGATCGAACTGCATAAGGCGGCGGAACTAGCCATGAAAGATTTGGTTATCCGGCTATGGCCTGCCGAGCCGATTCCAAGCAGCTACTTCGGGCTCGTGAAGCGGCTTGTAAGCGCTTGCCCTCGACTTGACGTCATCAAGCGGTCGGTCTGTATAGAAGGTGCGCGAATGGCCTTCGCCCGCGCAAAGGTGCACTGGGGGAAGATGGATGCTGAGAAGCTGATGACCGAAGGGCCGCCAGAGGGAAAGGAGCACCGCAAGCCCGAATTGTATTATGAGAGTGTCCGGAAAGGATCCTACCTTGTAGCGGAGCTATGTACCAAGGACATTATATTCCCATGAATACACATCATGTCGTCCTTTGTAATGTTTGAACAAGGTCATTGATTTGTTGCTTGACATATAAAAGTTTACCCTCCTGTGCGACCGTTTTATATGTTAAACCTGAGAGTTGGCCAGTCATCGGCTTCTGCCCCCACGTAAGAAGTACGGGGGTGTTCAGGATAAACCTTAGCACTCTTTATCCCAGTTTTGGGTCCTTCGAAGGAGGCGCTCAACACAACGAACCAGGCAATCGGACTATAGGGCTTTATCGCTCTCACTTAGCCATAGGAGCTTTAGTATGGTAGGCGCAGCCCCTGGTGTTCGGAAGACCGTACTAGGGGCTCTATAAGCACCTGATCGGAGAAAAACCGATCCATCGCACGCTGCATTGGTTATGGCATTGTGCGGGAGAAATCCTTAAAGATTTTGTGACCTCTCGAACAGCTGACCAGCTCTCGCCGTATCATGACAGTCAGTTTTCGGCGTTCTCTACTGAGGTGCTCGTCCGGAAGAACCGGGACACAATCGCAGTAGTTCTCCCAGTGCTACCTTAGCCGATATAGCGGAACGTAAGGTACCAAAACATGGGAGCCGGGCAAACCCAACTATTGACCCAAGACATGATTCGGAGCTGATGCATATAATGCTATAGGTTCGGGGTGCCGAACTTCCATGAAGGTGTTCGGACTTTATTGCCGTGTTATGGGTAAAACGAAGCCCCTGGCATATTTTAAGGCATATCGTTGTGTACGGATGCCACTTGACATAAGAATTTCAATAAGAAATAACGGTAGGTAAACGTCATATAAATCCACATGTTGTATTTAATAGTACGTCTATGCGTATGAGTACAAGTAATGTGATAAAAAGGGAATATGATGGCGGAACCTGCTGAGACCAGGGGGAAGAAGCTAAGTGCGGATCCGTAATATAGTCGGATGGTCATTGCGGGGAATATCGAAGGATTCCCTTGCGCGTTCAAGCTGCCTCCGTATAGCCCGTCCTGGTCGGTGCAAAGGTGAACCTGCGAAGGAAATGTAAGAAATATTTGCATGCCGAAGAGCGATTGAGCCGCTGAGTTCGGCCTGTCCTGGCCTTCGCCGGAGTGTTTAATTGAGCTCTAGATGAGCCGGGCTATCCTTCTGCGAAGCAGTTCGAAGTCCCTTGACGGTGTCCGGGAGCCTGGACGTTGACTCGAGGTTCGGCTGCAAGGTGCTGCTCGTTTCTTCTGCTGCTAAAGTAGTGGTGTATTTGTTTGTGCCGGGGGAAGGTTCGGCCTTGCCATTGACCGTGATGACGCCGCGTGGACCGGGCATCTTGAGCTTACGGTAGGCATAATGTGGCACCGCGTTGAATCGAGCGAACACGGTTCGTCCGAGCAGTGCCTGATAATCACTGCGGAAAGGGACGATTTCAAAGATTAACTCTTCGGTACGGTAATTTTCTAGTGATCCGAAGACTACCTCAAGGGCGATCGAGCCTGTACAGCTGGCTTCCACTCCTGGTATAATGCCTCTGAAAGTGGCTTTAGTGGGTTTGATCGCCGAATGATCGATGCCCGTCTTGCGCACTGTGTCCTGGTAAAGCAGATTTAGACTACTGCCTCCGTCCATGAGGACTCGAGTGAGTTGGAACCCGTCTATTATCGGGTCAAGGACTAGTGCGGTTGGATTGCCATGATTGGCGTTAACTGGACGATCCGTGCGATTGAAGGTGACCAGCCCTAGTTTATATTGTGGGACGACTAGTTCAATTAAGTCGGCATCCCTAAGGGTGCCTATCCGGTCCGAGTTGGTAATTTTGGTGGTATTTACTACGTTCACCGATTGAATGTGCGGGGGGAATTTCTTTTGCCCTCTTTTGTTCGGTGATCTGGGCTCTTCATCGCCATCATCGCTTTGTGGCCCCCCTTCTCCGTCTTTGGCGCCTGCCCTGCCGACTTGTTTGAAGACCCAGCATTCTCTGTTGGTATGGGTGGCCGGCGCTCCTGGGGTGCCATGGATTTGGCATTGGCGATCGAGTATGCGGTCCAAACTGGATGGACCCGAATTATTATTCTTGAGTGGCCCCTTCCGCTGACCGGACTTTGAGCCCCTGAACCCGGCATTGACTGTCGTATCTTTGGCGTTTTCACCATATTTGCGGCGCTTGTGTTTGTTGCGTCGTGGTTCGCCGTTGCTATTCCTGGCCTTTGATGTGCCAGGTTTGCTTGTTGTATTGGTACTATGAGCCAACCAGCTATCTTCGCCCGCGCAAAAGCGGGTCATGAGTGTTGTGAGGGCTGCCATTGATTTTGGCTTCTCTTGGCCGAGGTGTCGGGCGAGCCATTCGTCACGGATATTATGCTTAAATGCCGCTAAGGCTTCTGCATCCGGACAACTGACGATTTGGTTCTTGTTAGTTAGGAACCGGGTCCAGAATTTCCTGGCCGATTTCCCTGGCTGCTGAGTTATATGACTTAAATCGTCAGCATCCGGCGGTCGCACATAAGTGCCTTGGAAATTGTCCAGGAATGCATCTGCCAGGCTCTCCCAGCTTCCGATGGAGTTTGCTGGCAAGCTATTAAGCCAATGCCGGACCGGCCCTTTGAGTTTTAGCGGGAGATACTTGATGGCATGTAGGTCATCCCCGCGGGCCATGTGAATGTGGAGGAAGAAGTCTTCTATCCATACCGCGGGGTCTGTAGTACCATCATATGATTCAATGTTTACGGGTTTAAACCCTTCTGGGAATTTGTGATCCATTACTTCATCAGTGAAGCATAGGGGGTGTGCAGCGCCTCTGTGCCGGGCTATATCACGACGCAGTTCATATGAGTCTTGTCTGCTGTGTTCGGCCCGACCGGATTTGTTTTTAGTGTATCCGGCGTGACGATCATTGTCATGTGTTGGGGCGCGACCCCGTGATCCATAGATCGACCTTGCATGTTTTGTTTTGTTTTCCAATACGTCTCGCAGGTCCCGCGTGTTGCCCTGGGCCTTGGTATTTTTGTTTGAATGGCGGCGGGTGCGGGCTGGACTTCGGGCTGAAATGCCTCTCTGTCTCGGCCACGAGGTGGCCGATCAGCCGCATCATATGCTGGTGATGTAGGTTTCAATGCTTCCTCCTCGAGTTGAGGTAGCAACCTGCGCTTTGGGTAACTCTTGTTTGGGCGCTCGAGTTCGTATTCCTCGGCTGCCAGGACTTCAGTCCATCTATCCGCTAGCAGGTCTTGATCAGCTCGAAGCTGTTGTTGCTTTTTCTTCAGGCTGTGGCTGTAAGCGGCGCTTGAAGCGCTCCTGCTCGACGGGATCCTCAGGCACGATAAATTCTTCGTCGCCGAGGCTCACTTCGTCTTCGGAGAGAGGCATGTAATTATCATCCTCTGATTCTCCATTTGCTGCTTGTTCCGGAGGGCTAGCTTGTTCATCCTCCCGCTCGAGGTCTGGCTGGAGGGGATTATCGTCGTCTTTGGCACTATCCGGAGCGTTATTGTCTCTTGTGCCGGTATCGCTACTTTTTCTATGGCGAGACTTAGAGCGGCGCCGCTGACGTCAGTGCTTGGGTTGCTTCTTGGAGGGATTATCCTCCGTTGTCTTATAGCCATCCCCTTCTTTGGGGTGTCCACCATGTATATGTCATACGATGAGGTGGCAGTCCAGCACCCTGTGGGCGGTGGTTCCTGTTCGTCTTCTGCATTGTCGTCCATACCGTCGATGTCTTCGGAGCCGAAGTCAAGCATGTCGGTTAAATCGTCGACAGTGGCTACTAAATGGGTGGTGGGTGGGGCCCGTATTTCTTCTTCGTCCACATCCATTCTAGCCGGACATAGTTCGGCCAAGGGTATCCTGCAGGGAGAGAGACTTTAACGAGTTTAGCATGTCGCCAAAAGGCGAGTGCTGAAAGATATCCGCGGAGGTAAACTCCATGATCGGTGCCCAATCGGATTTGATAGGCACGGACGCAGGCGGCTCGGAGTCCGCGGCTGGGGACGAATCCAACAGTTCGGCAACACGGGTCTCGTAGGCGGTGAAGTTAGTATTCGGCTCTATCGCCGCCGAGTGTGCGGCCTCCGAGGCGGGGTCCATCCACCCATCCTGAGATGGCGCAATTTGTTCTGGATTGAGGGCCGGAGTGATTGCAGGTGCGGTCTCCCGAACACTGTCCGACGGCAGAGCTAAATCATGCTCGTCGTGATTGTGCGGGGCACCTGACATGGGCTCGAATCCATCGAAGATCAAGTCCCCGCGGATGTCGGCAGTATAGTTCAAGTTTCCAAACCTAACATGATGGCCAGGGGCGTAGCTATCGATCTGCTCCAGATGGCCAAGCAAGTTGGCCCGCAGTACGAAGCCACCAAATATGAAGATATGTCCGGGGAGGAAAACCTCACCCTAGATCGCATCGTTGCCGATGATCCAAGGAGCCATCAAGCCTTATGATGACGGCACAGTGGAACTCTCAACGAAAGCACCAATGTCGGTGTCAAAACCGGCGGATCTCGGATAGGGGGTCCCGAACTGTGCGTCTAAGGCGGATGGTAACAGGAGACGGGGGACACGATGTTTACCTAGGTTTGGGCCCTCTTGATGGAGGTAATACCCTACTTCCTGCTTGATTGATCTTGATGATATGAGTATTAAAAGAGTTGATCTACTACGAGATCGTAGAGGCTAAACCCTAGAAGCTAGCCTATGGTATGATTGTTGTCTTCCTATGGACTAAACCCGTTTATATAGACACCGGAGGGGGCTAGGGTTACACAGAGTCGGTTACAAGGGAGGAGATCTACATATCCGTATTGCCAAGCTTGCCTTCCACGCCAAGGAGAGTCCCATCCGGACACGGGACGAAGTCTTCAATCTTGTATCTTCATAGTCCAACAGTCTGGCCAAAGGATATAGTCCGGCTGTCCCTAATCTAGGACTCCCTCACCCGGCTCCCGCGTCTTTCTACCTTATGTTCCGCTCTGTCGGCTAAGGTGGCACCGGAAGAACTACTGCGATTGTGCCCTGGTTCATCCGGATGAGCACCTCAGTAGAGAAAGCCGAAAACTGACTGTCATGATAAAGGCGAGACTAGTCAACCACTCGATGAATTAGCGGAATCTTCGGGATTCCTCCGCATTAACGAAGGGCCGGTTTTCCCGGTCATGTACGTATGCGCACCGTATTTGGATAGCCACGGAAATACCATGGGCTATATAGTAGCCCCACTGTCAAACTCCTATGGTTAAGTGAAAGTCTTAAAGCAATATAGTCTGATTGCCTCGTTCGCCGCGCCACCACCTCCTTAATGGACCAAGACGTTGGATCAAGTGTGAAGACGCGCTTTTGCGAACACCCCCGCATTATACACGTGGGGGCTGAAGCCGACGACTGCAAACTTTCATGATATATATATATACATACATAAACGACCGCACAGGAGGCATAATAATACTTTCAGGCAAAAGTATAAACACAGCCTTTATAATTCAAATAACATTGTTCTTACAATTGAGATACATGTCACTAGAACATGATACTCTTCGAGCACTGAGCCTCTATTAAACGAGCGCCTTCTAAGACTTCTTCAAAATAGTGCTCGGCCGATACCCGGCCTACGGCCGAACTCTGGGTCCCAATAGTGGTGGCCTCCATCTCTGCTCAGTATGTCTTGACACGGGCGAGAGCCATCCGCGCACCCTCTATGCACGCCGACCTCTTCACAGCGTCGATATGCGGCACAACACCAAGGAATCGTTGCACTAAGCCAAAGTAACTATTCGGCCTTGGCCCTTCCGGCCAAAGATGATCCACAACAGACCTCATGGCGAGCCCAAACAACCTATGGAGCTCGGCCCACTCGGCCATTTGCTCATTTAACAGCAGCGGACGCGCCGGAGCATTGAACTGCGACCAGAACAACTTTTCCACTTCGTGATCTTTTTGATCTTCGAAAAACTTGGTCGCATCAGCAGCACTTGCTGCCAAATCCAGGTACGCGTCCACAAAACTCCATAATTGATCTAGAAGGGCCTACTTAGGATCTTCGAACTTCGTCCGCAACAAAAAGGGCTTCCCAACCGTGATATTTCCATCTGGATGTAGCTCCTCCTTTGCCGCTTTGATTTTAGAGCGGGCTTCCTTGGCTGCTACCGTGGCTTTCTCGAGGTTCGCCGTCTTCGTTCGGCTTTCCTTTTCAAGAAGCTCATAACGGTCGGCGGCATCTTTCAACTCAATAGCCATCTTGGCTATTGTCTCTTTGCTCTGGCAGTGTGCAGCCTGTTCGGCTCTTAGCTCTTCGTCCGCCTTTAGGGCGGCCACATCACCTTTCCTGGCTTGTTCCCTTGCTCGGGCAAGTTCCGCCCGAAGGGTCTCCACGACGACAGCTCCATCTGCAGTCACAGCATATTACACATACTAGCATCATGCTCCTCTTAATATGTGTTGAGCATAGGAGAATACATACCCTGTGCCTCGTCAAGCCGCTTGTTTACAAGCATGATGTCGGCATCTGCCACATCAAGTTGCCGCTTCAGTTCGGCAAACTCACCAGTCCGGCTAGCCACCGGAACCTCAGCCGCCTGCACGTGAAAGCAGCACGGTTATTACCTGGGACTATGATCCTCTATTTGCAGTCTTTTTCGACAGCAACCAGAGTCTCAGGGGCTACTATCTACACAGGGCACACCTGGCGTGTGCGGTACCGTCAAAAATACACATATTACTTTGCGTACCTCAAAGCCTCTCAGCAGGCTCATAAAAGCTTCATGCAACCCGCTTTCGGCGGATGAAATCTTCTCAACTACCCTACCCATTAACGTATGGTGTGCTTCTGAGATAGCCGCTTGCTCCAGAAGATTCATTAGTGCGTCTAGTCGCGCACCGGACAGTCCCGGACTCTTTCTGTTGCTCTCCTTAGGAGCCGAATACTCCGGACTTCGGATGGCCGAAGGGTTACCCTATGGCCTTGGCGGATCAGGAGAAATCCTCCGTGAAGACACCTCAAGGTCGTCTGCTTCACGAGGCGTGGAGGCACAGGGAGGCGTTTCGCTCACCATCATCTCCGGAAGAAGATCCCCCAAAGACGAACTCTGTCGAGAAGGGCTATGATCCGAACCACAAGACGGTTATTGTTCTCAGAAATGAATCAGGGTATATTTACTATAAAGTACTTTTGTTTACTTACAGCTCGGTGGAGGGCTGGTCCCCTTGTGGGTACTGTGCGGTAAGGACGCCCTCCGAGGTAGGGCCCTCTGACAAAGGTTTCTTCCCTCGTTTGAAAGCCATTGTTTCCAATTCTTTAGAGGCGGCCCTCTTCCTTCCTTGGGGGGAGGGAATTTTAGATTCTTCTCCCCGGTTATCCTCCTTCGCGGAGGCACTAATTCCCCTGGTTTGGATGAATAACCAGTGAGGCTCGCTTTCGGCTTCTTCGTTCCTCCCTTTATCTTCCCCTGATGGCGCTTGGTAAGGCGCAAGCTCAAGCATCCTGGCTAGTACAGGATCCGGTGAGCCTTCGGGAAGGGGGGCTAAACACCTGATCATCTTTGCCTTTTTTGTCCAGTCCTGGTCAAAAGGCGACTTTTCAGAATGATGTTGTGGTAAATTAAAAGACAACGTGTTCGGCTGCGGAATTACTTACTTGGGTATCTGGATGATTGCAGCTCAGACCCGCGTCCTCAGTGGTGTCCGGACTCTTTATTTGTGATCCATAGAACAATCTATGCATCTCTTCGAGCGTCACGCTGAAGAACTGCTGAATAGTTCGCGGTCCTTCTGGGTTGAACTCCCACATACGGAGAGGTCGACGTTTGCAAGGCAGGACTCAACGAACTAGTATGACTTGCATTACCTTGACAAGGCTGACATCTCTCTCGAGGAGATCTTGGATGCAACTCTGCAATGTTGGCACATCATTTACTGGCCCCCAGTCCAGCCCCTTGTTGATCCATGACGCCAGTTGTGGCGGGGGGTCCGAACGGAAGGCAGGGGTGGCTACCCACTTAGTACCCCGGGGAGCTGTGATGTAAAACCACTCCCGTTGCCATAAGCTAGACACCTCCGGGAAGGAACCCTTTGGCCAGGGAACATCGGCGCCTTTGCTTATTATGGCACCTCCACATTCTGCGTGTCGCCCCTCAATCATCTTCAGCTTCACATTGAAGGTCTTGAGCCATAAGCCGAAGTGTGGGGTGATGCGAAGGAAGGCTTCAAACACGACGATGAACGACGAGATGTGAAGGATGGAATCCGGAGCCAGATCATGGAAATCGAACCCGTAGTAGAACATAAGCCCTCTGATAAAGGGATCAAGACTAAAGCCTAGCCCTCGGAGGAAGTGGGAAATAAAAACGACACTCTCGTTGGGTTCGGGAGTGGGGATGACCTGCCCTCGAGCAGGCAACCTGTGCGAGATTTCGGCTGTCAGATACCTGGCTTCTCTTAGCTTCTTGATGTCCTCCTCTATGACAGAGGAGGGTATCCACCGACCTTGAAGGTTGGATCCGGACATGACTGAAGGTCCGAAGCGCCTTGCCTGAGCCTTGGGTGTTGGAACTCGAGGTGGGGAAGGATTCGATTGAGTGCGAGAAGGAAAGGAAAGGACAGGCCTTGGCCCCTTTATAAAGAGGGTGAATTTCAAGCATCCTCCGCGTGGCCGTTTGGAACTTGCCTAAAATCGAGGAGTCATACCAACAGGCAGATGGGGTTACCCACTGCCGTATTGATGAGAATCCCATGAAAAAAGGGACACGATCTCTGCTTTGACAGGACATGCCAATAAAACCGCCTGGCAACACGTGCAGTGGCAGGCTCGGAAAAACGGTTCATCATGACCAGACCACGGCAGTACGTCACGTTATGAAAAGCTGTCAGCAGATTAGTTTCGTGGAAATATTATTCTCTCTACGGTGGTATGTGGAATTTGTCTTGCAGAGCCAGACACTATCCTTGTGTTCAAAATCTTCTATGAAGTAATCGGAGGAGGAACCCGCCTTGCAATGCCGAAGACAATTTGCGCGCCGGACTCATCGTCATTGAAGCCTGGTTCAGGGGCTACTGAGGGAGTCCTGGACTAGGGGGTCCCCGGACAGCCGGACTATATCCATTGGCCGGACTGTTGGACTATGAAGATACAAGATTGAAGACTTCGACCCATGCCGGATGGGACTCTCCTTGGCGTGGAAGGCAAGCTTGGCAATACAGATATGTAGATCTCCTCCCTTGTGACTGACTCTGTGTAACCCTAGCCCCCTCCGGTGTCTATATAAACCGGAGGGTTTAGTCCGTAGGACAACAACAATCATACCATAGGCTAGCTTCTAGGGTTTAGCCTCTACGATCTCGTGGTAGATCAACTCTTGTAATACTCATATCATCGAGATCAATCAAGCAGGAAGTAGGGTATTACCTCCATCGAGAGGGCCCGAACCTGGGTAAACATCGTGTCCCCCGCCTCTTGTTACCATCCGCCTTAGACGCACAGTTCGGGACCCCCAACCCGAGATCCGCCGGTTTTGACACCGACAGCAGGGCCGGGACCTATGACGAAGAACACTAAAGCAAACGGGAAGGAAATCGCAGAATCCCAGCAAATTATTACAAGACATATTGTTTCTCCGAAGTACCAAGAATAAGTTCTTACGCCTCCACGAGGCCGATTCATATTGCAGGAACTAAAATGGAGGGAGAGCCACCATCGAGCTTCTTCTTCAGCCTTGGGCACTGCCATCGCCCGCGAGAAGTGCCCCGTCGTTGGCAACGTCGCCGTCGCCCGTGCCGCCAGTCGTGGCCGTAGGGTCGGCGGCGCCATCAGCCGGGGTCATGGGGTCAATGGCGAGGAACTTCCGCAGCAGGGCCTCCAACTGGTCCTTCACGGCTTCGGCACGGCGGTGCAGTGCTCCTTGTCCACAGGCTCAAGCAAGGCTCTGAAGTCGATGCTGGGGTCACGAAGATGGAGGTGGCTGAAGATGCTCTTCACAGCTGAAGCGGAGAGTGCGGGGGCTTCCCCTACTACCATGGGGCCGACTCCAACAACAACGGCCTCGAGCGCCATGAAAAGCTAGGGGAGCAGCTCGGCGGGGCCTTCCTCAGCAGTCACCAACGGCTCCTTCAACCCCCTCCTGTAGAGCTCCCGCAATGCTTTACGGGACCTCTGCTCAAGAGAGTCGAAGGCGACATGCCCTTCGGCAAGAGCTTTTGCCTTGGCCTCTAGCTGGGCCTTCTCCGCCTCCACCTCCTCCTTCAGCTTCTCCAGGCGATTGCGCTCTGTGGCCTGCTTTTGGGCCACTTGCGCCAGCTCGTTGTCGCAATCAGCGATCGCGGCTTCCCGGGCCTTCAGCTCCCCCTCCTGCACCTCGTGCTGATGGGCCTCGGTGGCCTACTTGTCGCAGAGAGTCTTCAGCTCGGCCTTCGCCGCTCGGCAGCGTTCCTCGGCGGCCTTGGCTTCCTGCACCACCGCTCCGCACCGCTCCTCGGCGGCCTTGGCGTCCTTCACCGCCGCATCGCGGGTGTCCGCGGCTAAGCCGACTGCCTTTTTACCCTGCTCCGAGGCCGCCACGGCTTGGTGCCAGGCCGCCCTGACGAACGCGTCGGCGCGAAGCCATCCCGAGATCAGCTCCAGGCGCCCTGACGCCAAGCGCCGGTCGGCGCCTTGAAGGTCATCACAAAGCTGGTTCAGCGCGGAAAGAGCCTCCTCCAGAGCACCGGGCGCGGTAGGAGAGCCAAAGGTTCGGCGGCATGGTGGACGGGGGAGGAGATGGCGCCAGCACCAGGACTGCCGAAGCAACAACGACAGAGAGGGCCCGGGGCTCCGAAGCCTTCGGAACCTCAGCAGGCGACCTGAGGGCGGGCGCCTCCGGAGCCGGCTTGGCCGCGGAGATCGCCTCCTCCTAAGGCTGGGCCTCCGAGCCTCGGGAGGACGACCCAGCCCCAGTAGGGTGCAGGTCGGCCCCATCCTTTTGCGCCGGTGGAGGCGCGACTGTGATAGGCTGCTTGGCCTCGGTGGCTCCAGGCACCTCCCTCTTCTTCTTCGCCACCGACGTTGGCCTAGACATAGAGGAGACAGAAACATCAAGACATTACGACAAGATTAAGAAACCAAGACAAGACGGCACGCTTACTGGTCCACGGCGGCGTAATCACTCGCCCTTTTCTGAAGCACCATGCCTGCAGGCTTCGCGGGCATGGGCGCTGGTGCGCGAGCCCCAGGGGCGGACAAGGGCGATGCGCTCGGGTCTGCAGTAGCGTCGGCCGGTGACAAGGTGGAGGCATCACCTCGGGGGATCAGCGCCGATGTCAGGACCCCGATTCTAAGTCACACTGATCTAGCCTGTAACACCTCATATCACTTTGCGGCCTCACGCACGGTATTCCCACGGGTGTCGCCTTACCATGGCCCGGGACCGTTTGCGCCTTTTGGCTCACGTATATGATAGTGTCGCTAGCATCCACATGACAGAGAACCCGGGCCGACATGGCTAGTCGTGAACCCAAAGCGGCATAAACTTATGGGGACAGGCATACATGAATCAACATCGAGCATGTCGGTCAGCAGCGTGTGAATCCGGGCTGTAGCACTGGGCCAACAGGACTCCGGTGAACCCGGGCTGTAGCAGGCTAGGCAGGACTCCGGATGTCACCGCGTGACATTTCCCCGAAGGGACAGACACAGGAACGAAGTGAAACACATGCCGGCCAGTCTAGTGTTCCGGAGCAGTAGTGCTGGGCTAACAGGACTCTGGTGAACCGGGCTGTAGCGGACTACTATGACTCATGGAAGCACTAGACTACATTCCCCCATAAGAGAGGCTGCCAAGGATAAACAAATAGATTGTCGGATCCCACACATACCAAGCATTTCAATCATACACACAATATGCTCGATATGTGTAAATACAACATGGCATCACAACAAAACACTACAACTCAAAGTACTTTACTTAAAGGCTCCGGAGAGCCATACATAGCATGTTCATACAGGTAGGGGTCACATAACCCGACACTCAAGTCATAAAAACATACAAGCACATGCGGAAGCAAACTTGTCTGAGTACAGACACTAGAAAGAAAGAAGGCTTGACGAAGCCTGTCTATCTACATAGGCCCTTCACAAGCTCAGATCACCACCTGGGTGGCAAGTCACTCGTCAACGTCGAGATCGACATAGAACCCATCGGAGGGGGCAGTGTTGTCGTCTGAAAACAGTAATTAAAGCAACATGAGTACAAAGGTACTCAACAAGTCTTACAACAGATCCTACTATACATGCACATTCTCAAGAAGGTAGTGGAGTTATTACAGCAAGCCAGCTTTGACTCTTGGCTAAGCTATCCTACGAGACACCACTTGTAAAATAGTTTTTGCACACGAGTCCACTAATCACCATCACAATACTCCACCATGGATCCTCCCTCGTCATCCTACGAGAGGGCCATCCATGGTACTCACACTTATCTTGAGTCTTTTAGTAGTAACCATTAACTTGTCTATGAACTGCATAAGCGACCAAGTAGTCCTTTACCGCGGACGCGGCTATTCGAATAGTTTTATACCCTACAGGGGTGTACTTCTTCACACACGCTTCCACCACTTATCGCCTCTACACGACACTCGGCAACCTTCAAGCGGAAACCTAGTGAGGGTGTCGGCCACGACCTGACTAAACACACGAGTCCCTAGTCCAGGTTTATCGCCTATTCGGGTTCCATCCGCAAGGAAATCCGGCCGGGGTGTCCTCAACGGCCCTAAAAGATGTCTGCAGGGTTCCCGAGACACCAAACGGGCGACTCGGTACACCGTGCCACGAGCCTACCGCATCATAGCCCACCCCTAAGGTCAGCGCTGCGCACGGCCTCCAGCAACTACAAACACCAGAAACTACTTGCAACTCCTGGACAGAGGACGGGGGTGGTTAATAAGTCGAGAGAGTCAATTAAGGATCCCAATGTGTGGTAGTAGTTGAATCTTAAATCACACATACAGATCTCAGTTCTTAAGGACGGCCTCAATGAAACAACCCACCATGTACTCCTACATGGCTTCTCATCAATACCTTTACCAAATCATGTTCAACACTTCACTCTCATTATCGACACAACCTTTCACTCTGGTTCATCACCCCAATGAGCCAGACCTGACATGACTCTAAGCATAGCAAGCATAGCATGGTAGGAAACACAAACATGGCTCAATCAACTCCTACACATGCTAGTGGGTTTCATCTAGTTACTGTGGCAATGACAGGTCATGCAAAGGAAGTGGGTTCAACTACCGCAACACACAGCAGTTTTGAAACGTGTTGTCTTAATGCAGTAAATGAGAACAGAAGCGAGAAGTTGGGTTTGTATCGAAATGGTCAATTGGTTGCTTGCCTGGCAGAATGGTAGTGGAGTACTGCCCTTCGGTTGGATACTCGTGAATATCCTCGGAGGCAGAACCTACCACAAAGAACACATCGAAACACAATCATCACAAGGCAATATGCAACAATATGATGCATGCAATGACATGGCAAAATGAGTGTGTTTTGGGCTAATGCAACTAGGACAGATTGGTTTGAGTTCATTTGAATCAAGGATTCAAATGCTAACCCAAAATAAGAGGTGATATTAGTGCATTAGCTTGTTTCACCTAAACAGCAAGGTTAAGGTGTTCTGACATGCATGAAGCTAGTATAGATGGAAAGATTGAATTTTTCTGATCAAAATTCATATATAAATCCTTGCATTTGGAGTTACAGATTAATTTCTATGATTTTTTGAAGTTTGAAGTAATTTCTGGAATTTCCTGTATAAGAATAATTCCAGTAAATGATTTACTGCGTCAGCATTGCGTCAGGGTGACGTCAGCAGGTCAAAGGCGTCGATCAGGTCAAACCTGACCAGTGGGACCCACTGGTCAGTGACCCAGTCAACTAACTAAGTTAGTTAGCCCTAACTAACTGGGCAGGGCCCACTAGTCAGTGACTGTAGTAGCTAACCTAAGTAGTTAATTAGTGCTAACTAGAGTAATTAGTCAAGCAGGGCCCGCAAGTCAGTGAGAGAGAGGATGAAGTCAAACCGGGCAGTGGGGTCAACCCACACCGGTCAACGGGTCAGCGGTCACCGGCGTTTAGCCGCCGGCGAGTCCAAACACGGCGGTGCGCTGCTTGATTCGCCTACAGAGTGTCGTTTGGCGCGCGAAGCACAGCTACGGGATGCGAACGCTCATCTGCATCCAACCGTGGTGGTGGCGCGGCCGGGGTGTGGCCGGAGGGGCGCCGGCGACGAGCTCGGCGGCGGCCGAAGCTCGGTCGAGCTCGGGCTCGTTGGCCTAGGCGGGGCGGCGCTAGCACCTACGGCTCCTACGTGATGCGGGGAGTGCCCGGGACCATATGGTCACCGGAGCACCATCGGCGACGAGCGCGGGCGGCGGCACGCTACTGTGACGCCCGGATAATCAAGCTACAGTAAAACTCTGCTAATGGTGCCACGTTACCTCCGTTACTGTTGCTAATCTATCGTTAGATCAAAACCGGTCCAAAATTCAAAGTTCAAAATCAAGCAAACAATAGAAGTTTTCAAATATTAAAACTAAAATGTTCGGAGTGAACCAAATATTGCATAGATAATAATGGTGGAGAAACCTAACTTTAATAAAATGTTTAAGTGTTCAAAATAATTAAAATAGAGGTTTAAATATTAAAATAAATGCCTTGTGAATTTTATAAAATATTAAACTATTTTAATTTGGGTTGGGAATTAATGTGGCAATAGTATATTTAAAAGTATTAATTTAAGTGCTAGTGATAATTTTTATAAAACTAAAATAAAAGAGGAACTAAAAGAAAACAAAAATAAGAAAAATAAGAAAAAGTAAAACCAAAAACAAAACAGCAAAAAAAATATGAAGCAAGACCCCCCCCCTCCCCCGGGCCGTTCGGCCCAGCAGGGCACTAGGCCAATGGGCTGGCCCAGCCGCGCCCTGCAAAACCCCCCCACCCCCGAAACCCTAGGCCTCACCCACTCTCTCCCCGATCCCCTTCTCCTCCCCGTCTGGATCGGGCGCACGCCCCGCCCCCGACGCGGTCGCCCCCTCCCTCGCCCGGAGCCTCCGCCGGCGCCACCTCGCCACGACTTCGCCCCGCCGTACCCGGCCGCGGTCGTCGCTGCTCCCGGCGAGCCTCCCCGCACCGCTGTCACCAACGCCCCCCCCCTTGCTGGCCCGCATCGTTCTAGATCGAGGCAACTGCCTCGACCTCGCCGCCGGACACCGCTCGCCGGAGCCGCTCCGCGTCGCCTCGCCTCCTCACCTCTCCCTCGTCGACTTCGTCGAGCCTCGCCGCCCCGTGCGTGACCACGCCATCACCGGATCCCCCTGGGCTGCCTCATCCCCGTCACCCGTGCCGCCTGGACCTCGCCGGAGCCTCCCCACCGGACCTCGTCGTCTCCTCCCCGAGCCCCACTGCCCTGTCCCTACACCAGCGGTGAGGCCCCCGGCCTCCTCTTTCCTCTGTCGTTGCGCTCGTCGTTGCCCGCGCCGACTGCCACTGCTCTGGCTCGCACGCGCTGCACCGCAGCTCCGCGCGCGCCTGCGCCACGCCTAGCCGCGCCCCGTGCGTCCCAGACGCGCCCCGACCCTGAGCCCACACCGCGTCACCGCCGCCTCCGCTGCGTGCTCACACGCCGGCGGCCGCCCTCGCCCGGCTCCGTCGCCCCTGCTCCCTCCACCGCGCCGGAGCCCCAGCGGTGGCCGGTGGTCGTGCCCGGGGCACGGCTCCCGTGCCTCCTCCCCGTTGTCCACGGGCGAGGCCATCGGTCGGGCGCCCGCCCGCGCCCGCTTGGGCCGTGCCCGACGCCTGACCCGCTATGGCCCTCTGGGCCACTGCCGAACGGGGCCCACGCCCCAGAACGAATTAAAAAAATGATTAAAAAAATAAAAATAATAATAATAAAAATAATAAAAATAATAAATAATAAAATTAATTAATTAATTAAGATAATTAATTAACTTATTTAATCATGTTAATATTAATTAATTAAAGTTAATTAATCCTAATGAATTAATATAATTAACCTGTTAGTTTAATTAAACAGAATTAGTTTAATTAAACCCTAATTAACCTAACAGAGTATGACACGTGGGTCCCACTGGACCCACGCGACAGTTTGACCCAGTCAACCCTTGTTGACTGCTGACGTCAGCATGACATCATGCTGATGTCATAAATCCATTTTCGAATTAATTTAAATAATTAGTTAAATTCCAGAAATTAATAAAATCTTTAGAAAATCATATCTTTTAATCCGTAACTCGGATTAAAATATTTTCAACATGAAAGTTGCTCAGAACGCCGAGACGAATCCGGATACGCAGTCGGTTCGTCCACCACACATCCCTAACCTATCTAACTCGCAACTTTCCCCCTCCAGTCCGTTTGTCCGAAAACGCGAAACATCGGGAATAATTCCCGGATGTTCCCCCCCTTCGCCGGTACCACCTACTGTCGCGTTAGGACACACCTCGCACTGCTCATTGTCATGTCACGCATCGTCATGCTTATGTTTGCATTGTATTTACTGTTTTTCCCCCTCTTCTCTCCGGTAGACTACGAGACCGACACTGCTGCTGCCCAGTTCGACTACGGAGTTGACGACCCCTCCTACTTGCCAGAGCAACCAGGCAAGCCCCCCCTTGATCACCAGATATCGCCTATTCTTCTCTATACTGCTTGCATTAGAGTAGTGTGGCATGTTACTGCTTTTCGTTAATCCTATCCTGATGCATAGCCTGTCATTGTTGCTACAGTTGTTACCCTTACCTGCTACCCTACTGCTTAGTATAGGATGCTAGTGTTCCATCAGTGGCCCTACACTCTTGTCCGTCTGCCATGATATACTACTGGGCCGTGATCACTTTGGGAGGTGATCACGGGTATATACTATATACATTATATACATGACACATGTGGTGACTAAAGTCGGGTCGGCTCGAGGAGTACCCGCAAGTGATTCTGATGAGGGGGCTGAAAGGACAGGTGGCTCCACCCCGGTAGAGGTGGGCCTGGGTTCCTGACGGCCCCCGACTATTACTTTGTGGCGGAGCGACAGGGCAGGTTGAGACCACCCAGGAGAGAGGTGGGCCTGGCCCTGGTCGGCGTTCGCGGATACTTAACACGCTTAACGAGATCTTGGTATTTGATCTGAGTCTGGCCATTTGGTCTATACGCACTAACCATCTACGCGGGAGTAGTTATGGGTATCCCGACGTCGTGGTATCAGCCGAAGCTCTTTTGACGTTAGTGACTGAGTGGCGCGCGCCGCATTGGACCGTAAGCTCGCGCTTGTATTAAGGGGGCTAGGTCTGCATCCGGCCGCGTACGCAACGTGCAGGTGTGCATAGGGCGATGGGCCCAGACCCCTGCGCGCATAGGTTTAGACCGGCGTGCTGACCTCTCTGTTGAGCCTAGGTGGGGCTGCGACGTGTTGATCTTACGAGGCCGGGCATGACCCAGAAAAGTGTGTCCGGCCAAATGGGATCGAGCGTGTTGGGTTATGTGGTGCACCCCTGCAGGGAAGTTTATCTATTCGAATAGCCGTGTCCCTCGGTAAAAGGACGACCCGGAGTTGTACCTTGACCTTATGACAACTAGAACTGGATACTGAATAAAATACACCCTTCCAAGTGCCAGATACAACCCGGTGATCGCTCTCTAACAGGGCGACGAGGAGGGGATCGCCGGGTAGGATTATGCTATGCGATGCTACTTGGAGGACTTCAATCTACTCTCTTCTACATGCTGCAAGATGGAGATGGCCAGAAGCGTAGTCTTCGATAGGACTAGCTATCCCCCTCTTATTCTGGCATTCTGTAGTTCAGTCCACTGATATGCCCCTTTACACATATACCCATTGCATATGTAGTGTAGCTCCTTGCTTGCGAGTACTTTGGATGAGTACTCACGGTTGCCTTTCTCCCTCTTTTCCCCCTTTCCTTCCTATCTGGTTGTCGCAACCATATGTTGGAGTCCAGGAGCCAGACGCCACCATCGACGACGACACCTATGACACTGGAGGTGCCTACTACTACGTGCAGCCCGCTGACGACGACCAGGAGTAGTTAGGAGGATCCCAGGCAGGAGGCCTGCGCCTCGTTCGATCTGTATCCCAGTTTGTGCTAGCCTCTTAAGGCAAACTTGTTTAACTTATGTCTGTACTCAGATATTGTTGCTTCCGCTAACTCGTCTGTGATCGAGCACTTGTATTCGAGCCCTCGAGGCCCCTGGCTTGTATTATGATGCTTGTATGACTTATTTATGTTTTAGAGTTGTGTTGTGATATTTTCCCGTGAGTCCCTGATCTTGATCGTACACATTTGCGTGCATGATTAGTGTACGGTCAAATCGGGGGCGTAATAGCTACGGTCAGCAAGGGGGCAGCGGCTACGGCGTGCAAATGAGCAGGAGGAGAGGGGGGTTCGATTGAGGAGCTCAAGGCGGAGTCGACGATGGTCTTGGCGAGCTCGGGGAGGGGCTGACGACGTCGGCGGGTCGCCGGCGATCTCGGGGCAGAGGCGGCGAAGATGGCGGTGCAGAGGTTGATGCAGGGCGTTCGGCGTTGCGCCGGTTGACGGAGGGGTGCGTGGGATGGAGGCGGAGCTCGTGGACAGCACGGGGAGACGAGGGGAGCACGGTGGCTGCGGTGTTCACGTCAGCGCGAGCGCGACAGCGTCGGCCATGGCGAGGAGAGGCGAGGGAGAGGTGCAGTATAACGCCCACGATGCGGCTATATCTCCCACGAGTCGAGGCACGACTTAGAGGCATAATCGCATTGTAGGTATTGTCACAAGAAGGGTCATCTTCACACAATCCCATGTAATGAATAAGAATGGGATAATGAGAGTTGGCTTACAATCGCCACTTCGCACAATACATAAATTAATTCATACATTATCCAAAATCCACACATAGACCGACTACGGTCAAAACCAAATGAAAATAAGATAACCCCAAATGCTAGATCCCCGATCGTTCCAACTGGGCTCCACTACTGATCATCAGGAAAGGAAACAGAGTAGCGACCATGTTCCTCGTCGAACTCCCACTTGAGCTCGGTTGCGTCATCTGCACTGGTATCGTCGGCACCTGCAACTGTTTTGGTAGAATCTGTGAGTCACAAGGACTCAGCAATCTCACACCCGCGAGATCAAGACTATTTAAGCTTATAGGAAAGGATGGTGTAATGAGGTGGAGGTGCAGCAGGCACTAAGCATATATGGTGGCTAACATACCCAAAAGAGAGCGAGAAGAGAAGCAACGCAACGGTCGCGAAGCTAGAAATGATCAAGAAGTGATCCTGAAACTACTTACGTTCATGCATAACTCAACCCGTGTTCACTTCCCGAACTCCGCCGAAAAGAGACCATCACGGCTACACACACAGTTGATGTATTTTAATTTAAGTCAAGTGTCAAGTTCTCTACAACCGGACATTAACAATTTCCCATATGTCTCATAACCGCGGGCATGGCTTTCAAAAGATAATACCCTGCAGGGGTGTCCCAACTTAGCCCATTATAAGCTCTCACGGTCAACGAAGGATAAACCTTCTCCCGGGAAGACCTGATCAGTCTCGGAATCCCGGTTTACAAGACATTTCGACAATGGTAAAACAAGACCAGCAAAGCCGCCCGATGTGCCGACAAATCCCGATAGGAGCTGCACATATCTCATTCTCAGGGCACAATGGATGAGACATCCTACGACTAAAACCAAGCCTCAAGTTTCCCCGAGGTGGCCCCGCAGTCTACTCGGTTCGGACCAACACTCGAAGGAGCACTGGCCCGGGGGGGGGGGGGTTAAAATAAAGATGACCCTCGGGCTCGCAAAAACCCAAGGGAAAAGGCTTAGGTAGGCAAATGGTAAAACCAAGGTTGGGCCTTGCTGGAGAAGTTTTATTCAAGGCGAACTGTCAAGGGGGTCCCATAAATCACCCAACCGCGTAAGGAACGCAAACTCAAGGAACATAATACCGGTATGACGGAAACTAGGGCGGCAAGAGTGGAACAAAACACCAGGCATAAGGCCGAGCCTTCCACCCTTAACAAAATATATAGATGCATTAATTAAATAAGAGATATTGTGATATGACAAAATATCCGTGTTCCAACATGGAACCAACTTCAATCTTCACCTGCAACTAGCAACGCTATAAGAAGGGCTGAGCAAAAGCGGTAACTTAGCCAAACAACCATTTGCTAGGAAAGGATGGTTAGAGGCTTGACATGGAAATATGGGAGGCATGATATAGCAAGTGGTAGGTAGCGCAGCATAGCAATAGAACGAACAACTAGCAAAGCAAAGATAGAAGTGATTTCGAGGGTATGGTCATCTTGCCTGCATGGTTCTCAGAGTTGTCGAAAGCTTGATCCTCGTAAGCATACTCAACAGGTTCCTTGTAAACGAACTCGTCTCCCGGCTCTACCAACAGCGAGAACACAAGCAATGGAACCACAATCAATCACGGGAAAAGCACAAGCAACATGATGCAAAACATGCATGATATGCGAGATATGATATGCGATGCATATGCGTGCTCCGGAAGAAAAAGGATGAACAAGGCAGTAACTTGGCAAACCAAGTATGCCACTGGAAAGATGAGATGATTTCGGTCGAAATCTATATAAAGATCGCCGGAAACGGATGCACGGTTTGCAAATGGCAAGCAAAACAAGCATGACACGATTATGCGATTAACAGCATGATAGCACTTAGAATACATCAAGTCACTATGCTACAGCACCCCAACAGAGCAAAAAATCATATGGCAGTAATCTACAGTAGACTCTTGACAAAAGATGAATACTGAGCTATGGCTAGATCACAAATAACAGGTTCAAACAAGCATGGCAAAAATGCAAAAGATATCAGCTTCACAGACTTGGTGAAATTACTGGACATGGCAGAAACAGCATCAGGTAGCAATGTTCAGAGCAAGCAGTCAACATGCTACAGAAACTTAACATAGAAAAACAAGACATGGAATGAATCTACTAAATGCATAGAACAAAAGTCACTTACTGACCATGAGCCAAAAAGATCAGAAGATATGATGGCACCCATGTAAACATAGCAAGTTTCGTTAACGGGTTTTAGACTTGGCAGAAAACAGAGCATGGCATTAACAGCATTATGAAGGCACCTTGGTGAGCTCTATTCACTCACCACAAAGCAATTCATGACAAAACAAGTATACCTACTGCAAGATGGCGTGTGTATGAAGCTAACCATGGAAAGAGCAAGTTCATAGCATGTATGGATCAACTACAACAACCTTGGCAAAATTGAATATCATGTTAACATTCTGCCAGAAATATTTTATAGCCAAAGTAGAGCAAGATTAAGACATGCTAGGGCACTCAATAATTTCAAACAGGGGCATGAATGGATAGAGAACAACTATATCTACAAAACATCCTTACTAAACATACCCAAAAGAAGCATGTATCTCTCTGTAGCCACATGGATATGTAGCAACAAAATAACAGCAGATACAAGACTTAGCAAAATTCTAAGTCCCTGAAAACAGAAACATCACGAAGCCTAGTTTGCATGCTTGTGCTAGTCACCACATAGATCAAAAAAATACATGGCATACACCTCTGTAACGATGACATGGCATAGATCAAAGCACCTGTAGAGCTCATGCCCATAAGATGCACACATCAAATGCAACAAAAATAACAAAACACCAAGTTCTGATAAGTAGCAGCAGTGAACAGCATATAACACTTTTGCACCAGAGATTTGGGCATCAAGATTAACTCAAACGAGCATGGCCCAATGGAACAAAATGAAGAACATCTCGTGATGAACATTTCTATATAACGTGCATGCAAAACGGAGCAGTATGCAATGTGATATGACATGATGAATAATGCAACATAATGTGAAAAACTTCAGGACTTGGAGGAAAATTCGGGGTCAACCTTCTCCGATCTAGATCTGGCATGGAAGCCGAGGTTCGCCGGGGTTGGAGAGGAGGAGGCCGGAGGAGAGGGCGACGGCGACCGGAGCTCGGGGAGGCCGGGGAAGGAGGAGGCGACGGGGACGGGCGACGGCGCGGGCGGCGGTGGTCGGCGGGGAGCAGGAATGGCGGCGGCGGCGGGGATCCGCGGGAACTGCGGCGGCGGCGGGGAGCCGCCCATGCGGAGGCGCGCACGGGAGGAGGCGACGCTGGACGCGGGGGCCGAGCACGGGCCAGGCGGGCCGGCGGCGCGGGCGACGGAGGCGCGCCACGTGGCGTCTCCTGGTTGGCTCGGGTGCGGCGGCGGATGCGTCTGGCGCCGGGCGGACGTGTCCGGCGCACGGAGGAAGGGGACGACTAGGGTTTGGACCCGGATTTGGACGAGGAGGACTTATTTATAGCTAGAGGGAGCTAGGAGACTCCAAATGGAGTGCGGTTTTCGCCCACACGATCCTGATCGAACGACCGAGAGCATGGAGGTGACTTAAGTGGGTTATTGGGCTGTTTCGAGGGGTGTTTTGCTGCAACACACAAAAGGCCTTTGCGGTTACCCGGTTAACCGTTGGAGCATCAAACGACCTCCAAATGGAACGAAACTTGACAGGTGGTCTACCGGTGGTGTACCAAGGTTACTTGGCAAGACTCGGTCCATTCCGAGAACGTTAAACACCTGCTCATAAAAAGAAACAAGAGGGGTGCGCCGGTGCATGTGGGAGTGTCGGATTGCAAAACGGACAACGGGGAAAATGCTCGAATGCATGAGACGAACACGTATGCAAATGAGATGCGCATGATGACATGATATGAGATGCATGACATGAACAAAATGCAAAACAAAGACGAAACCCAACCACGGAGGGAAATATCATAACACATAGCCGAAAATGGCAAGAGTTGGAGTTACAAATATGGAAAGTTACATCCGGGGTGTTACATGCAGGGGGCGAATGGGGTGACGGGGCGGTCGAGCGGGCGATGTGGAGGTCGACGCGTCCAGCGGCGCGGGCGGCAAGCAGGTGGCGCCGTGGCGAGCTCGCGCACGCCGGCGTCACCTCTCTGCCTGCTCTGGCGAGACGAAGCAGCTGGCTGGCACGGGCCAGCATAGTGCTGGGCCGGCCAGTGGGCTGCCAGGTAGGATTCCCTCCCTCTCTTTATTCAGCTTTGTTTTTTTCTATTTTTCTGTAACTGTGTGGCTTTATTTAAAATAGTTAGGCACCTTCAAAAATCATGGAAATAATCAGGGACTTTGTTTAGATTATTTCCAACAGCCCACACTTATTTCCAGAATTATTTGGGCATTTAAAATATTTACTAGCATTTAAATGCCCAAATGCAAGGTACATATGATTTAATCCAATGATCTTGTGAGGACCTAGAAAATTGTGAACCCATTTTGTCAGTGGTCCTAACCCAAGACAAAAAGGGTGGACTTTTTAGAAGGGCATTTCAGGTTCATTGAAAATAATTTTAGTAAACCCTAGTTGTTTTCAGGGGGGTGCTGGGGGTTCTGTCATCCCCATTTCAAGTTTCTGGAAAAAAGTAAACATGATGCAACACTCTAATGCATGGAGTAGCTAGGATGTGACAACTCACCCCCACTCAAAAGAATCTCGTCCCGAGATTTAGAATCCCTCGGGAAGAAGGTGGGGTACTCAAGTCGAAGACGATCCTCCTTTCCCAAGTAGCTTCTTTCTCGGAATGGTGTGACCATTGAACTTTGAGAAACTTGATATTCTGGCGTCGAGTGGTACGCTCGGCTTGATCAAGGATACGAACGGGATATTCTCGATATGTGAGATTATCTTGGAGATCAAGCGTTTCGTGGTCCACCCCACGGATAGGATCAGCGAAGCAACGCCTGAGTTGAGAGACATGGAAGACATCATGAACTCTGGAAAGATGCGGAGGTAGTTCCAATTGGTAGGCAACTTCTCCTCGTTTGGCAAGAATGCGAAAGGGTCCAATGTAACGAGGAGCCAATTTGCCTTTGATACCGAATCGATGGGTTCCCTTCAAAGGAGTAACCCGAAGGTAAGCCTTCTCGCCAACTTCATAAGTCATGAGTTATGTTTGCGGTCATATTGGCTCTTTTGACGAGATTGGGCTGGTTTCAATTCCTCACGAATAATGCGAACCTGCTCTTCTGCTTCATGAATCATATCCGGGCCAAAGAGTTGTCTTTCCCCGGTTTCTGACCAGTTAAGAGGCGTTCGACATTTTCGTCCATAGAGAACTTCGAAAGGAGCTTTGCCCAAGCTAGCTTGATAACTATTGTTATAAGCGAATTCGGCGAATGGAAGGCATTTCTCCCAATCCATACCGAAAGAGATGATAGAAGCTCGGAGCATATCCTCCAGAATTTGATTGACTCGTTCTACTTGACCACTTGATTGAGGGTGGAAGGCGGTGCTAAAGGAGAGACGAGTTCCCATAGCATTTTCAAAACTTTCCCAAAATCTAGAGGTTAAAAGACTTCCACGGTCTGAGTTAATCTCCAATGGAACACCATGAAGAGACACTATTCGGGAGATGTACAAGTCAGCTAGCTGGCTAGCGGTTATACTCTCACGAATGGGTAAGAAGTGGGCTTCTTTGTAAAGACGATCGACAACAACGAAGATAGCATTATTCCCTCTCTTGGTCCTGGGAAATCCGGTGATGAAATCCATACCGATTTTATCCCATTTCCATTCAGGCATAGCCAAAGGTTGAAGGGTGCCAGCAGGCCGTTGATGCTCTGCTTTAACACGACGACAGACGTCGCAATTAGCAATGTATTGAGCAATTTCTCTCTTCATCCTAGTACACCAAAACCTCTGGCGTAGGTCTTGATACATTTTAGTACTACCGGGATGAATGGTGAGAGGAGATTCATGAGCTTCCTTAAGGATCAACCGCCTCAGGTTGCGTACCTTGGGAACCACTAGATGGTCTCCAAAGAACACAACGCCTTGATCATCAACGGAGAAACAATCCGCGACTCCTTTGTTGATGTTTCTCTTAATATGGGAGATTCCCGGATCTACCTTCTGAGCTTTGATGATCTGATCCGTGAGGGTAGATTTCGCCACCAGGGTGGATAGGAATCCTCGAGGAACAATGCGAAGGTTAAGCTTACGAAATTCCTCGTGGGGAAGTGGTTGACTTTGTTGTAACATCAGGTTCTTACAATAAGATTTACGACTTAGCGCATCAGCCATGACATTGGCTTTGCCTGGGGTGTAAGTTATACCTAAGTCGTAATCTGTGATCAACTCGACCCAATGTCTTTGCCTGAGATTCAAATCCGGTTGGGTGAAGATGTATTTCAGACTTTGGTGATCGATGTAAATCTCGCAACGATTACCAAGAAGGTAATGTCGCCATGTTTTGAGTGCATGGACTACAGCTCCAAGCTCAAGATCATGTGTGGGATAATTATCCTCATGTGGACGCAACTGTCGGGAAGCGTAGGCAATCACATGACGATCTTGCATGAGTATGCAACCTAGTCCTTGTCGCGAGGCGTCGCAATAGATAACAAAGTCCTTAGAAAAATCTGGTGGCACGAGTACGGGAGCAGACGCCAGACGTCTTTTCAGTTCCTGAAAGCTGAACTCGCACTGTGGGGTCCACTCAATTTTTTTATCTTTCTTGAGGAGTTCAGTTAGAGGTTTAGCAACCTTGGAGAAATTCTCGACGAAGCGGCGACAGTAGCTCGCTAAGCCAAGGAAACTCCGAACTTGCTTGACCGTTTCAGGTGGAGTCCAATCAAGGACGGCTTGAACTTGCTCGGGATTGACAGCAATACCCTTACCAGAGATTACATGGCCTAGATAGGTCACTTCTGGCAACCAGAATTCACACTTGGAGAATTTTGCATAAAGGCGATGCTCTCGAAGTTTCGTCAATACTAGCCTTAGATGCTCGGCATGTTCTTCCTCATTCTTGGAGTAGATGAGTATATCATCGAGGTATACCACGACGAATTTATCCAAATACTCCATGAAGATCGAGTTCATTAACCGAGAGAAGGTGGCTGGAGCATTGGTTAAACCGAAGGACATAACGGTGTACTCGTATTGGCCATAACGAGTGACAAAGGCTGTTTTAGGAATGTCCCCGTTCTTGATTTTGATTTGATGGTAGCCCAACCTCA
The DNA here is from genome assembly GCF_018294505.1 of Triticum aestivum. Taxonomy (NCBI): domain Eukaryota; kingdom Viridiplantae; phylum Streptophyta; class Magnoliopsida; order Poales; family Poaceae; genus Triticum; species Triticum aestivum. The sequence continues at coordinate 176,996,358 of NC_057808.1, read as the reverse complement.
AATCCATTTTGGAAAAGACTGAGGATCCAGCGAGCTGATCATACAGATCGTTGATCCTGGGAAGCGGATACTTGTTCTTGATAGTGACCAAGTTGACAGGTCGATAATCCACAACCATCCGGTCCGTTCCATCCTTCTTCTTGACGAAGAGGATGGGGCAAGCCCATGGAGAAGAACTAGGATGGATGAAACCCTTTTTCAAGGACTCATCGAGTTGTTTCTTAAGCTCGGCTAGTTCTAGGGGTGCCATCTTATAGGGTCTTCTAGAGATTGGGACGGTTCCTGGAACAAGGTCTATCACGAACTTGACATCCCTGTCAAGTGGAATACCTGGCAGTTCTTCTAGGAAGACATCCGGGAAGTCACGGACTACCGGGATATCTTCAAGGTCTGGAAGAGGGTTGGCAGTTAGAGAGTAGAGCTGACGCTTAGACACTCGGGTCAAAACATTGCCTGTCTTGCCCGATGGATGGGTGAGTTGAACAGTTCTAGTAGAGCAATCAATCTTAGCATAGTGGGCTCACATCCAGTCCATACCCAAGATGATGTTTATGTCCGAGGACTTGAGAGCTATTAGTGATGCAAGGAAGACCAATCTGTCGACAAGAATTTCATTTCCATGGCTTATCCTAGAGGTTTGCCATCTAGAACCAGGAGTTTGAATTTCCATGGAGGTGGGCATGTCACTAAATGTGGTGTTGTGCAATCGAGCATAGCTCTCAGAGATAAATGAATGAGATGCTCCAGTATCGAAAAGAACAGTTGCCGGGTGGAAATTAACAAGGAGCGTACCAAGGACGACGTTGGGGTCCTCATGAGTTTCTTCAGCTGAAACATAGTTGACATGACCACGTGAGGTGGTGGCTGGCTTGTTGTAGTAAGTCTTTCCCGCTGGCTTACCACGGCCAACGGACTTTCCAGGCTGATTGGGGTTGTTCTGGGGGCACTCGCGTATGTAGTGACCCGTCTCTCCACACTTGAATCATGTCACAACATTGGGGCGTGGAGCAGCATTAGCAGCGGGGCCACCATAGACCTTGGGTGGTGCATACTGCTGGTTGGGGCGAGGCACCTCAAAGTATGGCCTCGGAGTGAACCTGGGTGGAAGAGCTGTGTTTGGAATCCAGACCCGGCGCTTCTGAGATCCAGAGCCGGATGAAGAACCAAAGTCACGGGAGTGCTTGCATGAAGCGTCATAGTCAGTCTGACCTGTCTCAGCACTGATGGCCTTATTGACCAGCTTCTGGAAGGAGGTGCACTCGTGCAGACGAAGATCACGGCGAAGCTCGGGGCTAAGTCCCTTGCGGAACCTTGCCTGCTTCTTGGCGTCGGTGGATACCTCTTCAGGAGCATAACGTGCCAGGTTTCCAAACTCACGGCTGTATGCATCCACAGTCAGTCTGCCTTGGGTGAAATTGCAGAATTCTTCCCGCTTACAATCCATGAGACCTTCCGGGATGTGATGCTCACGGAACGCCTCACTGAATTCAGCCCAAGTAGTGATTTTGGCCGGCTGGGCGCATAGCCTCAAAGTTTTCCCACCAAAGGCTAGCAGGGCCTTCGAGGTGATAGGCAGCGTAGGTAACCTTATCAGCTTCGGCTACGTTGGCAGAACGTAGCTTATGGGTGATGCTGTGAAGCCAATCATCTGCATCGAGGGGCTCGACGGAATGGTTAAACTTCGGTGGGTACAACTTGACAAAGTCATTGATTGACACCAAGTCATTCCTATGATGGCGTGCAGTATTCTGCTCAATTCACTCTAGCAAGCGGTTGGTCTCACGCTTGTTTCTTTCTGCCTCCAGCATAACTTCGGCCAGAGAGGGCGGTTGAGGCAGATTCTCAGCCCTAGCTGCACTGGCTTCACCCTGCGCCTGGACAGCAGGGTTGTTGCGGGTGTTGACCATCCTAGGAGAAACAAGACAATGGTTTAGACAAGGATGGCGAAATCTTGGCAACGAAGTGCAGAATGTAATGGATTACACGGAATGCATAGATTTTCATCCGTACGACATGGTAATATGGAAACTGCCATATATATACCAACGGTCATACACACCGTACATAGTTTAGTACAAACCCAGGCTAAAGTACAACTACAGTGAAAGACGTTACATCTCATCGGAGGCATTCCAAGCTCCTATACATTATTTTCCTACACCTCCGGAACGTGATACACACCAAGTCGTATCCCACGAGTCATGCAGGACTGTGGAGAATACAACTGTTACAATACTAGTGAAGCTACTACCAACTCAGACGTCTCCATAGTAATCTTCATAGAAATCACCACCATGTCCTGGGAGCTAAACATGATCATCTGGAAACAGTCGTTCCTGTGGAGCTTGCAGTCCATAAGGACTCGGATGTGGCCTTGGTCCAACAAACGGTGGCTGACGGGGTCCACAAGGAGGCGTGATGCCTCCTACATCACGCCATTCCATACAATCTGGCAGACCAGACCGCACGGGGTACAAGTCCCTCATGTCCATATACCCAGCCTGCACGGCAGGTGCAAACCGTGTCAGAGTGGCCCAGTGATCAGAACGAGCATTGAAGAGCTCCATTCGCAAGGCACGATTCTCACGGTCCTTGTCCTCAAGCATCTCGGTGGTGGTGCAGAGTAGTGAATCCTCATGGGTAGAGTCACAGTAAATAGCCTGATAGTACCCTTGTGCCCAGGGAGTGATGCTGGCATATAGCAAAAATCAGTGTTCCGAAGCAAGGCAGTTCTGGCTCGTATGATAGTCATCATCGAGTAAGCTGCGTCCTGCACGGACATCTCGATGGTAACCCCAAGTCCATAAGAGCAATGGAGGGGTTCAGTAGCTCCAGGGTAGGAAGGGTATATCCTGACTGTACAAAGGTATTGGCTCTGATTAAAGTCTCGAAACTGCTCCTCGACGGTATACTCAGGATACCATCGATAGCCTGTCTCGACCATCACTCGGACCAGCATGGCCGTGTGACCAGGTACATCGAGGCACCGATTCAAACGAACCACTTGATTCTGGGAATGGGTGGCCATCTGAAAGCACGAAATAATGCAAAGGCATTAGAATTTTCTAGGAGAAATCGGACAGCATAACGGCTGTAAATGCTCAGAAAAAGATTTGAGACATTCACAACAGTTTTCAAAACCACTCAACAACATCATATCAAGGTTCTGGTTCAACCGACAACATACTAAAAGTAGTAGAAACTGAACTGAAGCATGGAACCAACAATCCTATAAGTTACTATGGATTAGTAACACGTGAACCTGATAGAGAGGAGAGAGCCTAGTCCTTAACCCATGTAGAATGAGAAGAGAATGACTCAGATCAGAGGCATAAGGTAAAGGAGTAAAAAGAGCCTTACATTCCCTCCCACAATCAATTCCCCTACATATAACTAAAGCATTTCTAGACTCGCAATCGACCAGTTTGGCTTGACGCACCTACAGGCAGTCCGGCTCTGATGCCAACGCTGTCAGGACCCCGATTCTGAGTCACACCGATCTAGCCTATAACACCTCATATCACTTTGCGGCCTCACGCACAGTATTCCCATGGGTGTCGCCTTAGCATGGCCCGGGACCGTTTGCGCCTTTTGGCTCACGTATATGATAGTGTCGCTAGCATCCACATGACAGAGAACCCGGGCCGACATGGCTAGTCGTGAACCCAAAGCGGCACAAACTTACGGGGACAGGCATACATGAATCAACATCGAGCATGTCGGTCAACATCGGGTGAACCCGGGCTGTAGCACTGGGCTAACAGGACTGCAGTGAACCCGGGCTGTAGCAGGCTAGGCAGGACTCCGGATGTCACCGCGTGACATTTCCCCGAAGGGACAGACACAGGAACGAAGTGAAACACATGTCGGCCAGTCAAGTGTTCCGGAGCAGTAGTGCTGGGCTAATAGGACTCCGGTGAACCGGGCTGTAGCGGACTACTATGGCTCATGGAAGCACTAGACTACATTTCCCCATAAGAGAGGCTGCCAAGGATAAACAACTAGATTGTCGGATCCCACACATACCAAGCATTTCAATCATACACACAATATGCTCGATATGTGTAAATACAACATGGCATCACAACAAAACTCTACAACTCAAAGTACTTTATTTAAAGGCTCCGGAGAGCCATACATAATATGTTCATATAGGTAGGGGTCACATAACCCGACACTCAAGTCATACAAACATACAAGCACATGCGGAAGCAAACTTGTCTGAGTACAGACAGTAGAAAGAAAGAAGGCTCGAAGCCTGTCTATCTACATAGGCCTTTGACAAGCTCAGATCACCACCTGGGTGGCAAGTCACTCGTCAACATCGAGATCTACATAGAACCCATCGGAGGGGGCAGTGTTGTCATCTGAAAACAGTAATTAAAGCAACATGAGTACAAAGATACTCAGCAAGTCTTACAACAGATGCTACTATACATGCACATTCTCAAGAAGGTAGTGGAGTTATTGCAGCAAGCCAGCTTTGACTCTTGGCTAAGCTATCCTATGAGACACCACTTGTAAAATAGTTTTCGCACACGAGTCCACTAATCACCATCACAATACTCCACCGTGGATCCTCCCTCGTCATCCTACGAGAGGGCCATCCGTGATACTCACACTTATCTCGAGTCTTTTAGTAGTAACCATTAACTTGTCTATGAACTGCATAAGCGACCAAGTAGTCCTTTACCTCGGACGCGGCTATTCGAATAGTTTTATACCCTGCAGGGGTGTACTTCTTCACACACGCTTCCCCCACTTATCGCGGCTACACGACATGTACTCGGCAACCTTCAAGCGGAAACCCAGCGAGGGTGTCGGCCACGACCTGACTAAACACACGAGTCCCTAGTCCAGGTTTATCGCCTATTCAGGTTCCATCCGCAAGGAAATCCGGTCGGGGTGTCCTCAACGGCCCCAAACAATGTGTGCAGGGTTCCCGAGACACCAAACGGGTGACTCGGTACACCGTGCCACGAGCCTACCGCATCACAGCCCACCCCTAAGGTCAGCGCTGCGCACGACCTCCAGCAACTACAAACACCAGAAACTACTTGCAACTCGTGGACAGAGGACGGGGGTGGTTAATAAGTCGAGAGAGTCAATTAAGGATCCCAATGTGCGGTAGTAGCTGAATCTCAAATCACACATACAGATCTCAGTTCTTAAGGACGGCCTCAATGAAAGAATCCACCATGTACTCCTACATGGCCTCTCATCGATACCTTTACCATATCATGTTCAACACTTCACTCTCATTACCGACACAACCTTTCACTCTGGTTCATCACCCCGATGAGCCAGACCTGACACGAGTCTAAGCATAGCAAGCATAGCATGGTAGGAAACACAAACATGGCTCAATCAACTCCTACACATGCTAGTGGGTTTCATCTAGTTACTGTGGCAATGACAGGTCATGCAGAGGAAGTGGGTTCAACTACCGCAACACATAGCAGTTTTGAAACGCGTTGTCTTAATGCAGTAAACGAGAGCAGAAGCGAGAAGTTGGGTTTGTATCAAAATGGTCAATGGGTTGCTTGCCTGGCAGAATGGTAGTGGAGTACTGCCCTTCGGTTGGATACTCGTGAATATCCTCGGAGGCAGAACCTACCACGAAGAACACATCGAAACACAATCATCACGAGGCAATATGCAACAATATGATGCATGCAATGACATGGCAAAATGAGTGTGTTTTGGGCTAATGCAACTAGGACAGATTGGTTTGAGTTCATTTGAATCAAGGATTCAAATGCTAACCCAAAATAAGAGGTGATATTAGTGCATTAGCTTGTTTCACCTAAACAGCAAGGTTAAGGTGTTCTGACATGCATGAAGCCAGTATAGATGGAAAGATTGAATTTTTCTGATCAAAATTCATATATAAATCCTTGCATTTGGAGTTACAGATTAATTTCTATGATTTTTTGAAGTTTGAAGTAATTTCTGGAATTTCCTGTATAAGAATAATTCCAGTAAATGATTTACTGCGTCAGCATTGCGTCAGGGTGACGTTAGCAGGTCAAAGGCGTCGACCAGGTCAAACCTGACCAGTGGGACCCACTGGTCAGTGACCCAGTCAACTAACTAAGTTACTTAGCCCTAACTAACTGGGCAGGGCCCACTAGTCAGTGACTGTAGTAGCTAACCTAACTAGTTAATTAGTGCTAACTAGAGTAATTAGTCGGGCGGGGCCTGCAAGTCAGTGAGAGAGATGGTGAAGTCAAACCGAGCAGTGGGGTCAACCCACGCCGGTCAACGGGTCAGCGGTCGCCGACGTTTAGCCGCTGGCAAGTCCAGACGCGGCGGTGCGCTGCGGGATTCGCCTACAGAGCGCAGTTTGGCGCGCGGAGCACAGCTACGGGATGCGCCGTGGTGGTGGCGCGGCCGGGGAGTGGCCGGAGTGGCGCCGGCGACAAGCTCGGCGGCGGCCGAAGCTCGGTCGAGCTCGGGATCGTTGCTGCAGTGGCCTAGGCGGGGCGTCGCTAGCACCTATGGCTCCTACACGATGCGAGGAGTGCAATGGGCACAAGCCCGGGACCATATGGTCACCGGAGCACCACCGGCGACGAGTGCGGGCGGCGGCGCGCTACGGTCAATAAGGGGGCAACGGCTACGGGCGTGCAAATGAGCCGGAGGAGAGGGGGTTCGATTGAGGAGCTCACGGCGGAGTCGACGGTGGTCTTGGCGAGCTCGGGGAGGGGCTGACGGCGTCGGGGGGTCGCCGGCGATCTCTGGGCAGAGGCGGCGAAGATGGCGGTGCAGAGGTTGATGCAGGGCGTTCGGGGTCGCGCGGGTTGACGGAGAGGCGCGGGGGATGGAGGTGGAGCTTGTGGACAGCACGGGGAGACGAGGGGAGCACGGTGGCTGCGGTGTTCACGTCGGCGCGAGCGCGACAGCGTCGGTCATGGTGAGGAGAGGCGAGGGAGAGGTGCAGGGGGGCGAATGGGGTGTCGGGGCGGTCGAGCGGGCGACGTGGAGGTCGACCAGCGCGTCCAGCGGCGCGGGCGGCAAGCAGGTGGCGCCGTGGCGAGCTCGCGCATGCCGGCGTCACCTCTCTGCTTGCTTTGGCGAGAGGAAGCAGCTGGCTGGCACGGGCCAGCACAGTGCTGGGCCGGCCAGTGGACTGCTAGGTAGGATTCCCTCCCTCTGTTTATTCTGCTTTGTTTTTTCTATTTTTCTGTAACTATGTGGCTTTATTTAAAATAGTTAGGCACCTTCAAAAATCATGGAAATAATCAGGGACTCTGTTTAGATTATTTCCAACATCCCACACATATTTCCAGAATTATTTGGGCATTTAAAATATTTACTAGCATTTAAATGCCCAAATGCGAGGTACATATGATTTAATCCAATGATCTTGTGATGACCTAGAAAATTGTGAACCCATTTTGTCAGAGGTCCTAACCCAAGACAAAAAGGGTGGACTTTTTAGAAGGGCATTTCAGGTTCATTGAAAATAATTTTAGTAAACCCTAGTTGTTTTCAGGGGGGTGCTGGGGGTTCTGTCATCCCCATTTCAAGTTGCTGGAAAAAAGTAAACATGATGCAACACTCTAATGCATGGACTAGCTAGGATGTGACAACCGATCAGCTCTTCTTCGGGACCCCTGGCTTCAGTTTCTTCGGAGGGGTGCCCTTGGACCTCGTGGTGACCCCGGCGGAGCGCAGTGACTCCCTGACCGGGTGCTCGCCGGCGTCGTCATCATCAGGAAGGGTGCGGAGGAGATCGGACTGGTGCGGGGGAGAGGTCTCCCCCGCCCCCTCCAGGGTAGCCTCTGAGTCCGCCCCCTCCTCCTGGTCGGAATCGCCGGAGGACACCGTCACGGGGGAGACCGGGGGCCGGGAAGGCTTCAGAGGAATGAGCCCACACTTGTCAAAGACAGGCATGGCGGCGGCGATCTTCTCCCCAACCGGGCGGCGGCACAGCGGAAGATGGGAGTCCGGGGGGCAGCCCTAATCCTTCCCGAGTAGGGTGCGCACAATCTGGTCCAACTCCTCCTTGGACAAGTCATCCGGGCGCAGCCGGAGGTGGTCTCCTGCACCCTTGAACTTCCATAGGGGGCGCGAGTGCACCTGGAGCGGAGCCAGACGATGCATCAGGAATTCCTTGACGATCATGGCCCCCGTCAGCTTCTCCGCCTTCGGGTCGTTAGTCTTCAGGTCTGCCGCCATCTTCTCCAGCAACGGCTCCGCCCTGGGATCAGTGAGCTTCTCGTGAGTCCACCCATCCAGGGGCATCGGCTGCGAGGTCAGCAGCGTCAACCAGGGGGGAGCGCTTGGCGTCCATAAAGATCCACTTGTTCCTAAAGACTCCACCTTCTTCCCGGCCCGCGAGATAGCGTTGCTGCCGTTGGCCGCGATGAAGTTGGCGCACCCCGAGCACTAGGTGCCATTAACCCGGAGATAGAAGAGGTGGCAGAGCAGCGCCACGAGGGCATCACCCCCAGAAATGCCTCGCAGTAGAAAGCAAAGATTGACAGTAGGAGGACGGAGTTGGGGTGAAGATGGAGGGCGTGGAGCTTGTAGTGGCAAAGAACGGCGTAGAAGAAGCCGGAGAAGGGGGGAACCAGCCCTGCAAAGACGTTGTGCTGGAAGAAGGGGTAGAAGGTGCCACCCAAGGTTTCCGGCTTGGCAGAGCCGACCCGAAGCGCCGTCTCTCCCCCCCCCTCATTGCTGCTGTCGGCCATCAGTCGGAGCATGGTGGCGAGGTGCTTGCTCGAACCAGGAGGCTTGACGCCCGGCCGCGGTGGAGGATCCCGCCTTATCGGTGGCCATCGATCCCACCTTATCTGAGAAGGAGTAGGGAATATGGAGCAAGACGAAGGAAGGGCATTAAAGGCTTCACAGCAGGCGCCAACCTTTTTGTTAGCCAGGAGCAGTTGCCGAGGTAGCGTGGGGAAGCGGAGACACCCACATCCCATCAATCGCCACGCGTCGACCGAGGCCGTAGGCGGTTAGGGCCCACGGTGCTCCGCGCTTGCCCTTTGGCTTCGCCTGGAAGCCAAGCTCAAGCGCGCCTTGGGCCCGGGGCTACTGTTGGCGTCCTGGGACTGGGGGTACCCAAACTTGCCTGCCTGCGGCCCATGACGTGGCTCAACCAAAGGCCCAGTACGGCCCAGCTTCAGCAACAACAACCCAAGACCCTTGCGAGGGGCCAAGCCTAGCAAGGCGGACGACATCAAGACCTCCCTGGGGGGCAGCCTCCCCAGGCTGGCTCCCAAGGAGCGGAGATATGAATGCAAGCAGCACCTCGCGAGGTTCATATGATGTGAGCCATGACGACCAAGGCGAGGCGGGCGCTAGCGGGCGCAGTGTACCTGTTTCCTCTTTCGTGCTAAGGAGGCAAGTGCAGGCGCGGAGTGCCGAGGAATCAAGCAAAGGTTTCCATTCCCGTGCAATAAGACCAAGACCGCCAAGGTGGCAAGACGGAGGTCATCGGGGACCCCACCGCAGCGTCACCACCAGAGTCTTTTGCAGGCGAAGACTACTTTTGTCAGGATAACTTGTACTAGTTGTCTCCCTTTGAATTTTGCCGTTATGGGATCCCTTTCCACCTACATTTGGGAAGAGGACCAAGGCCACTATAAATAGGAGTTAGCCACTACCATAGAGGGCACAGATCCATTCCACCCTGACCAGCTCATGGAGCTTGAGAACACCTCACCTCCTGAGGCTGTTCCACCACTGTACTAGTTCATCCTCAGCCCTTCGAGCCAATCCACCACAAAGCTGGAGTAGGGTATTACACCGCAAGGAGGCCCGAACCAGGATAAACTGTTGTGTCTCTTGTCCCTTGGGTTCGTTGAGCTAGGTCATGGAATCATTGAGCAGGCAGACTGGGGAGGACGAGTTCTTCGCACGCACCCCAGAGTTCAAACCTCTCAAGGGTCTGCAGAACCCTGAATCCGACGGATGGATAGCCCAATGCCATACAGTTTTGTTTGTCAAATCGTGTGTGATGTAGTTGAATAAAAGCAAATGGTTAACCGAGGCAGAGCGTGTGTGATCGTTACACCTATCACACACAAGGCTATACATAAAACTGTGTGGGATGTATATACGAACAGAAACGTTTTCCCTCGATTGACTGTGTGGGATGTACATACGAACGGAAACATACTTCTTACATTGAATATGTGGGATGTACATAAGAACAGAAACTCATTCCTCGGATTAACTGTGTGGAATGTACATAACAAACGTAAACGTTTGTTTGGGACTGACTGTGTGGGATGTACTTCTGACCAGAACCGTTTGGGCATGTATAATTGTATTTGATCACTCGCCCGTGCCACACAATCTCATTTTGCCCAGCGTGTGTGACCGGAGGGCCTATCCCCGACGGTTTCTGGGTCGTGTGTGTTAGGGAAAATAAACAGGGTGTATATTTTCCCCTGACTCGTGCATGGATGATGAACCGCACAGGCACGAGAGCAAGACCCCAGCACCAAGCCCAGATTGAAGCATAAAGGATCAGTTCTTTGATGGACCAACAGGCATCACAAGAAGGCCAAGACTAGCCAGAGAAGCAAGATACTGCTAAGGAAGAGACCTCCCTTGCCGGGAAGGCAAACCTCGCAAGGATGGGGTTACCCCCGGAAGCAAGCCTTTGGGACGTCCCGGCAGGGCTGCCGGGGCTTGCAGAGGCAAAACCACCTCGCAGCACCACCTCATCGCAACGAACGTCTTCGATTGATGCGCTGTCAAGCTCCAAAGTGACTAAGTGGCGACTATTCACCACATGGTAGCCACTTCCTACAAGAAATACCTCCAGACGACACCCTTCCTACGACGTGTCGAGCGAGAAGGCGCGAAGCTGGATAAATAGCGCGGCATGACCTGCCGGGCAAGCCACGATGTGACGTTGAGCGGCGCATTTAATGCGCTCTGGCAGCCTGTAGAGTTAGGTATGATAGCACTATTTGCTATCTAATTAGTGCATAATGACTGATTTGCCACTGTGGTGATCCATTTATCTATAAAAGGAAGCCCAAGGCAACCGTAGAAAGGGTTAGCGAATCCACCCCTCACACATTCATACGCGCGTAGCCGTTTCGCCCAGGCCAACCCTGCCGGGCAAGCGTGTTGCACTCACCACCACTTTTTCCACCATCAATCCACCAAAGCAAGAGTAGGGTTTACGCCTCACGACGGCCCAAACCTGGGTAAAGAATGCCCGTGTGATCTCTACAATGTTGTCTCACGGTCCTCTGCTCTTTGTGCAACGTGCCATCCCCCCGCCGAACCAGCAAGGGACTCTTGGTCCCATAGGTGGTCGTGGTTTCCCACGACATCTTTGGCGCGCCGGGTAGTGGGATCCCTTGCACGAACCTGACAGCGTGACAGTGCGTCATATCCCTGGCTGCCCAGCCAAAGCTTTTGGCCTTAGTGGCGCCTAGGGAGATATGAAGACAGAGCGGGGAAGCGGGGCCATTCACGCGCCTGCTTTGTTCGCCATGTCGCCCCACCACGGCTGCAGCTGCGGTGAAGGTTAGTGCCGATGCTGATATACCCCTCCTAGGCGGCCCAGGCGGCGCGACCACCGCTCGGGCGCCATTCAGGGAGAAGGGTCAAGGCGCGCGGGAACGAGGTTCCTCTTCTTTCCATCTCTCTCCCTCGACGACAATCAAGCTGCTCTGGCCCTGATATCGTCAATATCGATGAGTACCGCGCGAAACTCAGTTCGGTATTTACTTTGCTTGGGGAAATCCTGAGTAAAACGCTGGCACGAATCCATTGATCGATGCCCCGGCAAGCACGCTCCGACAAGGCCATCCGCACTGGCATGATCCTTGCGACAGTCGTTGCCAGATTGTTCAAAAAGGGTGGAGAGGGGAGAAAGAGGGACCAGGATAGCCCGGCACCATATCCCACTGTCCGCCAGACACGCATGACGTGTGTTGGTCCCTGCTGGGAACCAGAAAGTTATTCACATGGCCTCCGTCTTTCCGGATATCGTGAGTGCACCGAACGCACGCCGCTGGAAGAGATGGGAATGAACAAGGACAAAAGCTAAGTCCACACAATCACTTTCCCTTGATGAATCATAGATTATGGCATTCGTTTATCCCTTTGGCTTTAGTGAATGTTTGTACTATGAAATCCTTCATGTGATGGTACCCTGGTTAGCTCTTTGTCAGCACCCTTGTTCTGCCCAGAGCCACACTCACAGAATAAGCGGCTGCGTCAAGAGCTACCAAGGAAAAGCTTGTGGGGACGCATCCATGCCAAGATGACTGTTAAGGGCCAGACCCTTACGACAATTGCGGCAGTATGATACCAGCAAGCAACCATAGCATGCATAAGGACTAATCGTACGAACACAAGCGTCTAAGCTCAGAGGGATAAACACGCATTTAAGATTAAGATAAGGACATCAGTTCCAAACAAGCATAAAATAGTGCAATACCTAAACACAAAGCATATGTCATGTTTTGTTACAGGATAGCACGGGAACGACAACGGCTCATCACTTAGCCGGACGACTCTGTGAGGCCGTTGGGACACGAAGGACCATGGCGGCCAGAGGGGCGGCTTTCTCTTTGGTAGCTGAGACATTGGCACCTGCCGGCGGCTTCCTGAAACCGTCGTCGAGGTCGAGATCCGGATGGCGGCAGGCGATGTTGCTCAAGACCATGAGGAGGGCGTCATGGGCGAGCTTTCGGGACTCGGTCGCGAAGCGCTTGGCCCTCCCTTCTTCATGCACCTTCAGCTTGTCAATCAGCTCGTTGAAGAAAAGTCCCAAGCTTGACATTGGGAACCTCATGCTTGTTGACTAAAAAAGCTGGCCCATCCATGCCCATCGCTATGGTCTGGGTGGCAAGACGCATTGCGATATCAATGAGGCTCCTGATCCAGAGGTTGAGCTGCTCGGATTGATTGGCCAGCTAGTCTTCTGCATCCATCTGGAGACGCTAGGCAGTGCCCAAATCTTTGGACGACAGCTATTGACGGGCTTCACTGGACTCTGCCGCGCTCTCCAAGGAGCCAATCCTAGCCTTTAGGTCTGTAATGGTGCCATTGGCGGCCTCAAGACTTTGGTTTCTGGTGAAAAGTTGTGACGCACATCGGTCAGAAGAACCTCCGTCTTCCACTCTTCCTCCTTGATGGCCTCCACCTTCTTGGTGCTCTTGGCAAGCTCCTCGGTCAGTTGGCCACCTGTTGATCAAGGTCAGTCCTAGCAGCGGATCCAGCAGCTAGATCATCAGTGAGCTTCTTTAATTGGGCAAGAGAATCAATGGCGAGGGCATCCAGTCCAGCTTTATGCTTGTCTTCCAACTCCTTGGTGCGTTGCTGCACGAGAGCCTCCAGATCATCATCCTTGGCACGAAGGCTGGCTTCAAGCTTCTCCTCCCAGAGAGAGAGAGAGAGAGATCTTGCTCTCTGGCATCCAGGAGTGCCTTGCGGTCCGCCAGACGTGTTTCGCGGGCCATGACATCTTCCCTCGTCATCATGAGCGTCTCTTGCTGCATCATAAGCACCTTGAACTGCATGTCGTGCCATTCGCGCAGCTCCAAGCACTTGTCCTTCAGCTTCTGGTACACCCTGCCGGCAGACTCGTGCCGCTCCTTGAGCACCTGCCACTTCTGGTCATGCCGGGCCTACATTTCCTTGACGTCCGTCGCCATGGACTCCGGGAAAGACAGGTCCATTGCAACGGCAACTGAATCATCCGCCTCTCCAACCCCTTGATTTAGCAGCGCCAGGATGCGCCGAAGCTCCTCGTCGAGCTCCGCGCCTGTCACTGTTGACGGGCCGGGAGCTCCTGTCCCAGGCTTCTCCAACACCAGCGCCAGTTGGCTTGGTGGGGATGGAGAGGTCCCCATCATGGGCCTAGAGGAGGGAAGGGGGTCCAAGGTTCGGAGAGGAATCTTCCCCTCGATCACCACTCCCACCTCTGGGGCATTTTTAGAAGCATGTTCAGCCACCGGCAAGGACTCGAGAGAATGCCTGGTAGCAGGGCCCTGTCCCTCCACGGTGGCGATCTTGGTGGCCTCGTCTGCGGCAGCTCTCCTATGTTGGCCACCTCTTCCAGCAGTTCTGGCTCTTTGGCCTAGAGGACTGCAAACGAGAGGACAAGTGAATGACAAAAAGACAGAAGCTTTAAGCCGCCATGGTATATGGAGAAGCGATATATACAAGGAAAAAGGGGAGAGGAACGGAAGTTAAGTACCCGGAGAAGCCTGCCGGACAGGGGCCTCAGTTTCCCCGGCAGCATCAGCTGCCGGGCCATGAACTCCGTCCTCTGCCATGGCAGTCGCGGTAATACCATGTGTGGTCTCAGAGGGCTTCGCCAGGGGTTCTCCGGTCAGGTCAACAGGAGGAGCCTGCCATTCCAGGAGGGACTCATCCTGTGTCATCTCGCCGCCTCCTTCAGCTGAGGGGATGGGAGGCTCGTCTCCGTCACCTCCGGCAGAAGGGGCCAACCCTCCACTTTCAAGCTGGGGGCTCGGCTGGGGGCTCCGAACGGGATCCTCCGTGTTGCTCCCCGCCAGGCCCAAGCTCTCTGCAGTTTTCGGCGACCCAGCACGCCGGAGCCTCTTCGACCGGTGCATGAGGGTTTCCGTATCCTCCACCACCTCCCTGGCCACAACAGCAAAACGAGAGGTCAATCAGCAAAAATAATCAAGTATACTGAAGCTATTTACAAAAAAAGAAAGGGGGAAATCTTCCTTACTCCTCACGAGTGAGCATGGAGTTCAAAGTGAACTCCATGGGCGGTGAGGGTGCCCTGTCTCTCTTCTAGGATGGGGGGCGGAGCTCTCCGATAGCTCTAAGCTATGCTGAGGCGCTGGGGGCTCCGATGAAGATGAATTGCGCGAAGAACTCGAGCCGGAATGAGAACTGGAATCAACTTCCACATCCGTCGATTGCTTGGCGGGGGAAGCCTTGATCCCGGCAAGGTGAGGAGACTGGCGGCACACCACGTCGGTCTTGGTGTTCTTGGCGGTGGTCTTCTTCACCCGGTTGGCGGCAGGCGCTGTATTTGGATCCATCGGTCCTCGGCATGCAGCACCCCTGCGGGGACGCTGATCTAAAATCGTCTCAGGGGCTTGAGGTCCAGCCGCAAGCCACTCCGCCTCGGGCTCTACCACCCCACCAATCTTCTCCTCCTCTTGGAGCTATGTTATCACGGTGGCTAGAGCCTCAAGCCCGGCAAACTCGTTCCCGGCAGGAACATCCCCGGCTAGATCTTCCCCGGCAGCCCCTTCCGTGGCCTATGCTTCGCCGCCACCGTGAGAGGAACCCCCATCCTCAACTTTCCCTTTTCCCTTCCAGGCCTTTGCAGCCCTTGCCATCGCAGCAATTTGGGCAGCCTTGTCCTCCTCAATTCTCCTCCTGATAAATGTTGCCTCCACGAAGGAGGTGCGTTTGTACATCTTGGGCTCGACCCTGATGACCCTCTCCACCATGGCACTGGACCACTCGAGTTCTTCGTCAAACGTTGACAGCCGCCAATCGCCTGCCACCCCATGGGCATTACTGAAGGAAATATGCCCTAGAGGCAATAATAAAGTTGTTGTTTATATTTACTTATATCATGATAAATGTTTATTATTCAAGCTAGAATTGTATTAACCAGAAACTTGATACATGTGTGAATACATAGACAAAACAGAGTGTCCCAAGTATGCCTCTACTTGACTAGCTCGTTAATCCAAGATGGTTAAGTTTCCTGACCATAGACATGTGTTGTCATTTGATGAATGGGATCACATCATTAGGAGAATGATGTGATGGACAAGACCCATCCGTTAGCTAACATAATGATCGTTAAGTTTTACGGCTATTGCTTTCTTCATGACATATACATATTCCTTTGACTATAAGATTATGCAACTCCTGAATACCGGAGGAACGCCTTGTGTGCTATCAAACATCAAAATATAACTGGGTGATTATAAAGATGCTCTACAGGTGTCTCCAAAGGTGTTTGTTGGGTTCGCATAGATCGAGATTAGAATTTGCCACTCCAAGTATCGGAGAGGTATCTCTGGGCCCTCTCGGTAATGCACATCATGATAAGCCTTGCAAGCAATGTGACTAATGAGTTAGTGACGGGATGATGCATTACGGAATGAGTAAAGAGACTTGCTGGTGTCGGCGTTCTGGGAACGAGGGTCCCTGACTTGCCTACATGCGGCCCACGGCATGGCTCCTCTAGCGGCCTGGTACGGCCCATCTTCACCAGCAAACACTCAAGACCCTTGCGAGGGGCTGAGCCTCGCAAGGCGGACGGCACAAGACCTCCTCAGGGGCGGCCTCACTAGGCTAGCTCGCGAGGAGCGGAGAGAGCCGTGACGACCAAGGCCAGGCGCGCGCCAGCGGGCGCAGAGTACCCGTTGCCTCTTTGGTGCTAAAGGGGCAAGCACTTGCGAGGAGTCCCGAGGCATCAGGCAAAGGTTTCCATATCGGTGCAACGAGAACAAGACCAGCAGGACGGCACGACGGAGGTCATCGCGGAGCCCACGACAGCGTCACCACTAGAGCCTTTGGCAGGCGAAGACCACCTTTTGTCAAGATAGCTTGTACTCGTTGTCCCCCTTGAAATTGGCCGTTGTGCGATCCCATCCCGCCTAACATTTGGGGAGAGGACTCGTGCCCCTATAAATAGGACTAGCCACCACCTTAGCAGGGGGAGATCATTCAGATCATCCTCAACCACACAAGCTCACTGAGCTCGAGAACACCTCTCCTTAGGAGGCTGTTCTTCCTTTGTACTTGTTCATCCTCAGCCTACAAGGCAACCCACCACACCACACTGGAGTAGGGTATTACACCACATCGGTGGCCCGAACCAGTATAAACTCTTGTGTCCCTTGTTCTTCGAGTTCGACGTGCTGAGCTTTGAGATCGTGGTGAGTGAGCGAGCTGGGGGGAGGGAGAGATCTTCGTGCGCAGCCCAGAGTTCGAACCTTAAGGGTTTTGCCGGAACCCGAAATCCGACATTTGGCGCGCCAGGTAGGGGTGTGCTGAAGCTTTCCTTTCATTGATCCACGCTCCACCACGTCCATGGCAGACGCGCACCGAGCTCGCGCCGAGTGCCGGGCCGCCCTGGCCGCCCGCGTCGCTCAGACGGCCTCTGTCGGCGGGCCCCCGTCGTTCTCCATCACCCGCCGCCAACGCCGCTACCGGCCCGGCGGGAAACGAGCAGCAAGCATATTCGCTGCACCCCTCGGTGCGGTGGGACGGCCGCACCACTACCCCATCGCTGACTCCGGCCGACTCATCATCCCACGCTCGCCGCGCGGCCACGGACGCGCAGGCCGCGCTGCTCATGGCACGCGAGCTCCTGCACTACCGCCCGGTCGACGACCTCTATGAGGACTGGCTAGACCGCATCGCCGAGCTCGTCAGCGCCGCTAGGGGCTCACCAGTCCCGTCTCTCTCGCTACCTGGCCCTCCTCCAGCCGCGGGCGACATAGCCCATGGAGCGCCTCCGCCACCTCCGCACAAAGATGGCGCCCTGGCACCAAGACGCGTGGCCCCTCGGCGCGACCCACTGCGCCGGGCGCCCGCGCGTGAAGAAGGAAGCTGCCAAGAAGTTCTCCGGCCGCAAGAAAATGCTCTTGCGCTCCCGGCGCCACCACGACAAGACCGCGTGCCACCTGCGGTGGTGGTGCGCGGGCGTCAAGAGCAGGCTCCGCCTCTACAAAGGGCCCCGGTGGCCGCAGCAGGCTGTCGCACCTTCACTCCGAAGCTGCGTAGCGTCATTTGGCCAGGCAAGTTCTAGCCAGACCTGCCTCCTCGCTACAACGGCACCCCTGACCCTGCAGAGTTCTTGCAGCTCTACGAGCTAAGCATCGAGGCGGCAAACGGCGACGAGAAAGTCATGGCGAACTGGTTCCCCATGGCTCTCAAGGATGGTGCTCACTCGTGGCCCCCGGGGTCGATTTCTTCCTGGGGTGAGATGCGCGACCCCTTCGTCGCCAATTTCCAGGGCACTCGCGACCGCCCTTCGGCTGCAGGTGACCTGCGCCGCATCAAGCAGCAGCCATGAGAGACCTTGCAGAAGTACATCCAGCGCTTCAACAGCGTTCGCCTCAAGATCCCCAAGGTGACAGACGAGGCCATCATTTCAGCGTTTTCCGATGGCGTCCGTGACGTCAAGATGAAGGAGGAGCTCGCCATCCACGAGGAGCTATGCACGGCTCTGGAGATGTTCAACATGGCGACCAAGTGCGCAAGAGCTGAGGAAGGGCACCTTTCCCTCCTCGAGCTCCCTGCTGCCGACCCAGAGGAGAAGAAGGCCAAGGCCAAGGACGTGAAGCGCAAGGGGGTGGCCATGCTCACGGCGGAGCCAGACACGAAGCGCGGCCGGGACCACCCTAAGTCGTCCAAGGGTAGCCGTCCATTCTGCGCCTTCCACAATGTACGCAACCACAACACCAATGATTGTCAGGAGCTCAGGGGCATCCGAGATGGACGCTTCGGTCGACGCCCCGGCCAAGGAGGAGGACAAGGTGGGGGAAGCTGGGACGATCGCGGCCCCCGCCAGGAGTGGCGCGACCAGCCTCGTGAGGACCGCTGGCAGGATCAGCCTCATCAGGGCGCCAGGAGGGACCAGCCGCGCGAGGACCGCCTTGAGGGCAATGTTGGTCTCCCTCCACTGCCGCCACCACCAACAAGAAACGACGACCACCATCAGGACGAGGGGCTGGGGGCTTCCAGGAGCCGCACGCTATCGCCTGCATCTTGGGCGAAGCTCAGGCCCCAGCATCCCAGTGCGTCTTCAAGCAGTTTGATCACGAGGTGAACGCGGCCCTTCCAGGGCTCGAGGCCACGCGCCCACTTAGGTGGTCCAAATGCGCCATCACCTTCAGCTCGTCGGACCAGCTCAAGTGCGCGGCGACTGCGGGCGCCCTCCCGATGCTCTGCTCGCCCGTCATCAGCAACATCCAAATCACCAAGACCCTCATCGACGGCGGCGCAGGGCTCAATGTCCTGTCCGTCGAGACATTTGATAGCCTCCAAGTGCCATACGATCAGCTGCAGCCTACCAAACACTTCTCAAGAGTGACTGATGGCTCTACCACCCCGATAGGGCAGGTCCATCTCCCTGTCACCTTCGGCCAGCGCGACAACTACCGCACCGAGCTCATCAACTTCGACGTCGCCCACATCCGTCTGCCGTACAACGCCATCCTTGGGTATCCAGCATTAGCCAAGTTCATGGCAGTGGCCCACCACGGCTACAACGTCCTCAAGATGCCAGGAAGTGGCGGAATCATCACAGTCCCCTGTGAAGAAGGAGATGCGGTGTGCTCCCTGGAGCGTGCCTTCCAAGCCGCAGCAATCGAAGACCCCGACAGCGAGGGCACCTTGTACCCTCCTGAGGCCATCCACAAGAAGAAGAAGCAACTACTCCGCACGGGGCCTCAGGAGAGCGGCGTCTCCAGCGGCGTCACCTCAGGATCAGCGCCTGCACCTGGGGAGCCCCCCTCCCTCGCATAGGAAGGCGCGCCCGGCGCCCTCCTCGGGCGAGGTTCGGGGGCTCTCTTCTGGAGGGCCTCAGACCTAGCCAACATCACAAGAAAGGCACTCGGGCACCACGTGGAAGCGTGCTTTGCGGCACATTTCCCTCAAGAGGGCATCGGGCGAGGAGCGCCCGGTGCTCAGGAGTTCATCATCAAGGCCACCCAGGAGCTTCAAGAAGCAAGGACCATGCGTGGCGACCGCTGCCCACCTGGCGTAGCTCCCCATCCTGGCGAGGACGGCAAGCTGCGCGTCTACGTCGACATTCTAGGGCTCAACAGGGCCGCATCTCAAGAGCACTTCTGGCCTTCGCGCATTGGGCGTTGCGAGGGCCCACCTCATAGCTACGTCCGCATGGCATTTGGCCTGCCGAGCATGGCAGCCGCCTTCCAGCGCCACTTGCGGAGTGTCCTGTCTGCTCAGGATGCCAGGCATCACGCAGACCTAGCAGAGATGGGACGGTCCTCAAGGAACCACCCGAGCCCATAGAGCATCTCAAGGATCAGGGTCCGGGCGGCTCATGAGGAGAGACTCCTTCATCGTGTGCCTTCGGCTACCTCGACCCTCCTTCGACAACGGTACCAGGTGACATTTTCCAAGTTTACCCAGCTGGGAGCGCCCCTCGGGCTGCACGATTCCCAGGTCGCACGGGCCTGTCCCTGCAACATGTATCATTTTGCATCCTTAGCTTACTATGTCTAGGGCGCCCCTCGGGCTGCACCATCCCCAGGCCGCTCGGGTCCGTCCCAGCGGCATGTATCGTTCTTGCATCTATCTGAACTAGCTTATCTCCTTGCGTGGTTTTCTTACGGCTATCGCTTGCTTGATCACATCTCGCGGCATCCCGCGTTGCTGACCGATCTCCTGTTTACCCCATGGCGAAAACACCGCATACCAGCACGGCGCTTGTGCTCGGGCCCGTCCCTACAACGCTGATAAACCTGAGAGATCGAGCTCTGGCTCGCAGCCCGCTTCGCACACGTCACCTCATCAGATCCTCAGTGCCTTCGTCTTCTTGTGGAGCAATCAGCAGCTGGGTAACCAGCATGATCACGGGCTATGCTCTCTCTCCAGCCAATCTGTAGGAACCTCCCGAGGACGACAGCGGGCGGTACCTCGGGCACCTTCTTTTCTCATGCAATTTGCTTGCGCGTTAAAAGGGGCACCTGAGCATCGTGCCTTAGGAGCTCTTACTGGCTCTCCAGCCCTCAACCCCTGGCCTTGACCATGGCATCGCGACCTGGAATACCAGCGGCGGTTGAGCTCGCTCGAGGGCGGGGACCCGAGGACGTAGAGCACATGGAAGGGCATGGTAAAAGGGGGAAAGCTCGCACGGGCCTAACCCGGCTACACGATGGCCATTGATGCGCGAGCCTGGCACAGCACAAGGAGTCGACTCCGGACCACTAAGATAAGTTTCGCACTCGGGTCGGGCAAGTGTTGTGGTATAGGATTCCCATCTCTTGCAGCCCTGCTATCGCGACGCCGCCTTCCTTTCCTACCCTTAGGTAGCTGCTTGCACGCTAAAGGGGACCTCTTGAGCATCGCACCTCAGGAGCTCTTACTGGACCTCGGGCCGCTCACCTCCTGGCCTTGACCACGGCATCGCGACCTGGCATACCAGCAACGGATGCAGCCTGCCTAGGGACCGGGACCTGTCAGCGTAGAGCACCAAGCTACCGCGAGGTCAGAAAGGGGGGACTGAGCCGAAGCAGGAAATGCAGTCATAAATCTTCATAATAAGGGTAATATTAAACAAAAGGCACTACAAATCCTTTACACACCCCCACGGGGTCCGTCTTGATTCCTCGCAGGAAACAAAAGGAGAAGGTTTCTAGTTGCCCTATCTACAAGCATCAACGCCGCCGACGCCGTCATCAACAGTGGGCCACAAGAGGCCGACGCCAACCCCATCCAGATCAACGGCAGCGGCTGGGGACGCCGCTGCCACGCTCCGGGCACGGCGAGAGCTCGGGGGCATGTAGCTATCGTCACTCGTCTCTGAAGTCTCGTAGGGCTCAGGAGAGTCGCTGGACTCCCAAGTGCCGTCGCTGCTGCTGGAGGAACCGCTGGCGAGGCCAGCGGCCGGCCCGGCTCCTGCCGCTGTGTCGTCCTGACGACCCCCTCTAGGGCAGAACTCCAAGCGGCGGCCTTCCCCGTCGAAGACCTTGAAGAACATCGTGGAGGCACCGTTGTTTTCGAAGTGGATGGCGAGCGCGCCCTCCGCACGGCAAACTCGGGCGACCTCACCCCATCCGCGAGTCATGAAGATTTTGCCCGGGGAGACGACCTCAACCTCCGCCCCCGTTGCCGGGGCATCGCACTCGATGTGCTGCAGCCACAGCTCGAGGGGACCCCTCGGCGGAGAAGAACTGCGGGAAGCGAATCCAAGTGCATGGGGTCATCGCCGCCCACACCACTAGTTCGCGCGAGGAGCCCTCAGCGTGGGTTCCTGGGGCGACAGCGCGCGCCACCGCGGCGCGGTGACCACGGCCGCGATGTGGACGATGTTGGTCGCTGCCTCCTCCTCCGGAGCCCTCGGCCTGGGCGTACAAAGGCAGCAGGTATCCGGCGGGAGGCCGCTCATACCAAGGCCTCGACACCTCCGGCCTCACGACTATGTCACGGCGGCGGGCCAGCCTCTTCTTCGGTGGAAGCGGCCCCGGCTCGTCGCGGGGGGCTTTTCCCTTCTCAGCGGCCGAGAATCTCCGTATCGGAGCCATTGGTATCACCGCTAGCAATGAAGCAAGGAAGAAGAAGCAAGCCGAACGGGAAGAGATGGGCAACGGGGGCTCCGCCCCCCTCCTCATTTATAGTAGAAGGCCAACCGGCGACCCCCACGATCACAGGTAATGATGGTTTTCTCTGCATGCACCAGGGACTCGTTAAGTCAGGCAGTTGCCGAGGCAGCGTGGGGAAGCGGAGACGCCCACGTCCCGTCAGTGGCCATGCGTCAATCAAGGCTGCAGGCGGTTGGGGCCCCCGACGCTCCGCACTTGCCCTTTGGCTTCACCTCGAAGCCATGTCCGAGCGTGCCTTGGGCCCGGGGGCTACTGTCGGTGTTCTGGGAATGGGGGTCCCCAGACTTGCCTGCCTGCGGCCCACGGCATGGCTCCTCTAGCGGCCTGGTATGGCCCATCTTCACCAGCAAACACTCAAGACCCTCGCGAGGGGCCGAGCCTCGCGAGGCGGACGACACAAGACCTCCTCAAGGGCGGCCTCACTAGGCTGGCTCGCAAGGAGCGGAGAGATCAAGGCGAGGGGCACCTTGTGAGGTTCCCGTGACGTGAGCCGTGACGACCAAGGCCAGGCGGGCGCCAGCGGGCGCGGAGTACCCGTTGCCTCTTTGGTGCTAAAGGGTCAAGCGCAGGCGAGGAGTCCCGAGGCATCAGGCAAAGGTTTCCATATCGGTGCAACAAGACCAAGACCAGCAGGACGGCAGGACGGAGGTCATCGCGGAGCACACGACGGCGTCAACACCAGAGCCTTTGGCAGGCGAAGACCACCTTTTGTCAGGATAGCTTGTACTAGTTGTCCCCCTTCAAATTGGCCATTGTGGGATCCCTTCCCGCCTAACATTTGGGGAGAGGACTCAGGCCTCTATAAATAGGACTAGCCACCACCTTAGTAGGGGGAGATCATTCAGATCATCCTCAACCACACAAGCTCACCAAGCTCGAGAACACCTCTCCTCAGGAGGCTGTTCTTCCTTTGTACTTGTTCATCCTCAGCCTACATGGCAATCCACCACACCACACTGGAGTAGGGTATTACACCACATCGATGGCCCGAACCAGTATAAACTCTTGTGTCCCTTGTTCTTCGAGTTTGACGTGCTGAGGTTTGAGATCATGGTGAGTGAGCGAGCTAGGGGGAGGGAGATATCTTCATGCGCACCCCAGAGTTCAAACCTTAAGGGTTTTGCCGGAACCCGAAATCCGACAGCCGGTAACGAGGATACCGACGATCGAATCTCGGGCAAGTAACATATCGATGACAAAGGGAATAACATATGTCATTACAGTTTGACCGATAAAGATCTTCGTAGAATATTGAGGAACCAATATGAGCATCCAGGTTTCGTTGATGGTTATTGAACGGATATGTGTCTTGGCCATGTCTACATAGTTCTCGAACCCGCGGGGTCCGCACGCTTAACGTTCGATGACGATTTATATTATGAGTTATGTGTTTTGGTGACTGAAGATTGTTCGGAGTCCCGGATGAGATGACGGACGTGACGAGGAGTCTCGAAATGTTCGAGAGGTAAAGATTGATATATTTGATATTCGGACACCGGAATGGTTCCGGACTGTTTCGGGTATTTTTTGGAGTACCGGGAGGTTACTGGAACCCCCCAGGAAGGTAATGGGCCAACATGGGCCATAGGGGGAGAGAGAGGGGAGCCCACAAGGGGTGGCGCTCCCCCCTAATGGGCTGTCCGGATTGGACAAGGGGAAGGGGGCACGGCCCCCATTTCCTCCCCCCTCTCCTTCCCTCTTTCCTTCCATGAGAAGGAAAGGGGAAACCTACTAGGACTAGGAGCCCTAGTGGGTTTTCCCCCACTTGGGCGCGCCCCTAGGGCCGGCCTCCTCCCTCTCCTGCTTTATATACGGGGGTAGGGGGCACCCCATAGCACATAAATTGTTCTCTTAGCCGTGTGCGGTGCCCCCTCCACAGTTTACTCCTCCGGTCATAGCATGGTAGTGCTTAGGCGAAGCCTTGCGGGGATCACATCACCATCACCGCCCCACACTGTCGTGCTGACAGAACTCTCCCTCGACACTTTGCTGGTTCAAGAGTTCGAGGAACGTCATCGAGCTGAACGTGTGCTAAACTCGGAGGTGCCGTACGTTTGGTACTTGATCGGTTGGATCGCAAAGACGTTCGACTACATCAACCACATTATACTAACGCTGCTGCTTTCGGTCTACGAGGGTACGTGGACAAGCTCTCCCCCTCTCGTTGCTATGCATCTCCTAGACAGATCTTGCGAGATCATAGGAATTTTTTTTGAAATTGCATGCTACGTTCCCCAACAGTGGCATCCGAGCTAGGTCTATGCGTAGATGATTTGCATGAGTAGAACATAAAGAGTTGTGGGTGATTATAGTCATACTGCTTACCACCAACATCTTATTTTGATTCGGCGATATTGTTGGATGAAGCGGCCCAGACCAACCTTATATGACCACGTTCATGAGACCGGTTCCACCAACAGACATGCAACTTGACTACGGCTGGTCCTTGTTGAAGGTTAAAATAGCACACTTGATGAATCACCATTGTGGTTTTTACCGTAGGTAAGAACAGTTCTTGCTAGAAGCCCATAGCAGCCACATAAAACTTGCAATAACAAAGTAGAGGACGTCTAACTTGTTTTTGCAGGGCATGTTGTGATGTGATATGGTGAAGACATGATGTGATACACATTATTGTATGAGATGATCATTTTTTGTAAAAAGTTATCGGCAACTGGCAGGAGCCTTATGGTTGTCGCTTTATTGTATGAAATGCAATCGCCATGTGATTGCTTTACTTTATCACTATGCGGTAGCGATAGTTGTAGAAGTAATAGTTGGCGAGACGACAACGATGCTACGATGGAGATCAAGGTGTCAAGACGGTGACGATGGAGATCATGACGCTTCTTTCGAGATGGAGATCAAAGGCGCAAGATGATGATGTCCATATCATGTCACATATTTTGATTGCATGTGATGTTTATCTTTTATACATCTTATTTTGCTTAGTACGGCGGTAGCATTAGAAGATGATCCTCACTAAATTTCAAGGTATAAGTGTTCTCCCTGAGTATGCACCGTTGCGACAGTTTGTCATGCTGAGACACCACATGATGATCGGGTGTGATAAGCTCTACGTTCACATACAACAGGTGCAAGACAGTTCTGCATGTGCGGAATACTCGGGTTAAACTTGACGAGCCTAGCATGTACAGAGATGGCGTCGGAACACTAAGACCGAAAAGTCAAACGTGAATCATATAGTAGATATGATCAACATAGAGATGTTCACTATTGAAAACTACTCCATCTCACGTGATGATCGGACATGGTTTAGTTGATATGGATCACGTGATCATTTAGATGACTTGAGGGATGTCTATCTAAGTTGGAGTTCTTTAGTAATATGATTAATTGAACTTAATTTATCATGAACTTAGTCATGATAGTTTTTGCATATCTATGTTGTAGATCTATGGCCCGTGCTACCGTTCCCTTGAATTTTAATGCGTTCCTAGAGAAAGCTAAGTTGAAAGATGATGGTAGCATCTACACGGACTGGGTCCGTTACTTGAGGATTATCCTCATTGCTGCACAGAAGAATTACGTCCTTGAAGCACCACTAGGTGCAAGGCCTGCTGCAGGAGCAACTCCGGATGTTATGAACGTCTAGCAAGCTAAATTTGATGACTACTCGATAGTTCAGTGTGCCATGCTTTACGCCTTAGAATCGGGACTTCAAAGACGTTTTGAACGTCATGGAGCATATGAGATGTTCCAGGAGTTGAAGTTAATATTTCAAGCAAATGCCCGAGTTGAGAGATATGAAGTCTCCAACAAGTTCTATAGCTACAAGATGGAGGAGAACAGTTCTGTCAGTGAACACATACTCAGAATGTCTGGGTACCATAATGAAAGCACAAGTGCTCCCTGGGTGGTTTTGGTAATTAATGTCAACACATCTCTTGTTGGACTAATGTTTTTATCTAGTATATGTCGGATTGCGGGTTCCGGCAAAACCCTTGAGGTTTGAACTCTGGGGTGCGCACGAAGACACTACAAAAAAAAGACACATCCATGACATTTTGGGCCGAACGAAATTTTTTCTGTCATACTTATGACACTTCTATGACGATAATTGTGACAAAACCCGGTATCATCATAGATGTGGTGGGCTCCTAATTCTATGACAAAAAATCATGACAGAAAATGGGCTTTTCGTCCTGGGCGGGCCGGAGACGCAGCTGCATGACATTCTTTGGGCCGTCCATGACGGAAAAAACCGTGGTAGAAGCGAGGGCTAGGAAAATATCAGGGTGTTCCTGGTTACGATGGGTGGTCGGGGCCGAGCGATGCACGGAGGTTTGCGTGTTTCTCTCATACACGCACGCGCGTGGGTGCGAGGCATTGGGCTCTAACTGAACCCGAGCGAGGCGTTCGCCTACTGAACCCGAGCGATTGCACTGCAGGCTACGCATTACTGAACCCGAGAGATCGATCGATGGCTGTTAACTGAAGCCGATCGAGTGATTCCTTCGCTACTGCTGCTAACTGAAGCAGATCGATGCTGCCTCTGGATGAACAGTGAGTGTTGCTGGGGGGGTTTGCATGAACAGTTCCCGGTGGGGGTGGATGAATAGGACCCCGTGGTGTTGCCTCCTGATGAACAGGACCTCGATCGATCGAGCCGGTTGGGGCTGGATGCACAGGACCCCGTGGAGGGCTGGATGAATAGGACGACCCCGTGGAGGGCTGGATGAACAGTAGACGGTGGAGGGCTGGATGAACAGTAGCCCGTGGAGGGGTGGTTGAACAGGAGCCCATGGAGAGGGCTGGTTGAACAGTAGCCGACGGAGTAGCGCGCGGTGGAGGTTGGATGAACAGGAGCCCATGGATGAACAGCCGCAGGTGGCGGCTGGAGGAGGTCGACGGTGGATGAACAGTAGCCCGTGGAGGCTGGAGGGGGGCGACGGTGGAGATGAATAGTATCCCAAGGAGTCCCGTTTTGCGGTACGCCACACCCCTCCCGATCAACAGGACCCTGTTTCGATCGTAGGAGGTCCGTTTCCTCCGTTTTGCAGTATGCCAGACTCCTCCTGATGAACAGGATCCCGTTTCGAACGTGGCCGGTCGAACACAAGGCCGTTTCCTCCGTTGTGCGATATGCCAGGCCTCGTTTCCATCGGCTATTCCTTCCAAGCCGGTTGGCTCCCACGCGTTCCTTGCCTCCCGATGAACATGACGCATTCCGTTGCCTCCCCATGAACACGACGACGACGCAGTTTCTCCATTCTGAGCCATGTACACGAGCCCTGGCCGTACGTACGCGCGAGTAGCCGGCAGAGACCCCGCCCGTACGTACGTATGTGGCCGTATTTACTTGCTTGCACCCTGGCCACTGTACGTACGTGTACATGCTACGTGCGCGCCTCTACTATGACACGTGCGCGCCTCTACAACGACCAGTATGTACGTACACGTTCGCGACCAGAATGACAACGCTACGTGCGCTTCGACCAAGTGGGTCCTGACTATCAGGCACTTCCTTGCGTGCGAAGATGTAGCTGGTGGGTCCCAGCAGTTAGGGGGGCGAATCGTTTTTTTTTTGCCTGGACACACTTCCTTGCGTGCGAAGATGTAGCTGGTAGGTCCCAGCAGTCAGGGAGGAAACTTTTTTTCATGAAATACGGTTGCCCGTCCGGTGGGTCCCTACTGTCAGGTGGAGGAATCATTATTTTCCGCGTAATAAGGAGGCACTTCCTTGCTGCGATCGTGGACCCAGCTGTCAGCCTCTCCGCGTACAGTCCACGTCCGATGGAAGCCGTTCCTTGACCACATTGGCCATGCCGCGCTGGGAGCACCAGGGCGGTGGACGACGGCGATGCCTAGGAAGGGGAGGACGCGGAGCCGGGGAAGACGCGGCAGTGGATGCCCACGCGTAGAGGAGCATGATGGTTCACTGGTTCGCTGCGGTGTGAGGCTGTCGTCGCCGCAGAATAACATCGGGTGTGGGTGAGTAGAGGGATGGCCTGGCCAGCGGTGGGAGTAGTAGGGGCGGTGAGGCCTCCGCGGCATCGCAGCCGGCCACGGGAGGCAGGAGCATGAGGCACGACTGGCGCTGGTTTGGGCGGCTGGAGCAAGAAGACTGATACGTCTCTAACGTATCTATAATTTTTTATTGTTCCATGCTATTATATATTCTGTTTTGGATGTTTAATGGGCTTTATTATACACTTTTATATTATTTTTGGGACTAACCAATTAACCGGAGGCCCAGCCCAAATTGCTATTTTTTGCCTATTTCAGTGTTTCGCAGAAAAGGAATATCAAACGGAGTCCAAATGGAATGAAACCTTCGGGAACATGATTTTTGGAACAAATGTGATCCAGAGGACTTGGAGTGGACATCAAGAAACGAACGAGGAGGCCATGAGGTAGGGGGCGCGCCTACCTCCCTGGGCGCGCCCTCCACCCTCGTGGCCCCCTCGTAGCTCCACCGACCTAGTTCTACCTCCTATATATATACCTACGTACCCCCAAACCATCGTACACGGAGCCAAGACCCTATTTCCACCGCCGCAACCTTCTGTACCCATGAGATCCCATCTTGGGGCCTTTTCCGGCGCTCTGCCGGAGGGGGCATTGATCACGGAGGGCTTCTACATCAACACCATAGCCTCTCCGATGATGTGTGAGTAGTTTACCTCAGACCTTCAGGTCCATAGTTATTAGTTAGATGGCTTCTTCTCTCTCTTTGGATCTCAATACAAAGCTCTCCTCTATTCTCTTGGAGATCTATTTGATGTAACTCTTCTTTTGCGGTGTGTTTGTCGAGATCCGATGAATTGTGGGTTTATCATCAAGATTATCTATGAACAATATTTGAATCTCCTCCGAATTCTTTTATGTCTCTTTGAATTATCAGTTTGGTTTATTAGTTTGGTTTGGCCTACTAGATTGATCTTTCTTGCAATGGGAGAAGTGCTTAGCTTTGGGTTCAATCTTGCGGTGCTCGATCCCAGTGAAAGTAGGGGAAACGACACGTATTGTATTGTTGCCATCAAGGATAAAAAGATGGGGTTTATATCATATTGCATGAGTTTATACCTATACATCATGTCATCTTGCTTAAAGCATTACTCTGTTCTTATGAACTTAATACTCTAGATGCATGCTGGATAGCGGTCGATGTGTGGAGTAATAGTAGTAGATGCAGGCAGGAGTCGGTCTACTTGTCACGGACGTGATGCCTATATACATGATCATACCTAGATATTCTCATAACTATGCTCAATTCTATCAATTGCTCGACAGTAATTCGTTTACCCACCGTAATACTTATGCTATCTTGAGAGAAGCCACTAGTGAAACCTATGGCCCCCGGGTCTATTTTCCATCATATTAATCTTCCGGCAACAAGCTATTTCTATCTTTATTTATTTTGCAATCTTTACTTTTACTCTTTATCATAAAAATACCAAAAATATTATCTTATCATCTCTATCAGATCTCACTCTCGTAAGTGACCGTGAAGGGATTGACAGCCCCTTTATCGTGTTGGTTGCGAGGTTCTTATTTGTTTGTGTAGGTGCGTGGGACTCGAG
Organism: Triticum aestivum; assembly: GCF_018294505.1. Taxonomy (NCBI): domain Eukaryota; kingdom Viridiplantae; phylum Streptophyta; class Magnoliopsida; order Poales; family Poaceae; genus Triticum; species Triticum aestivum. The sequence continues at coordinate 176,966,522 of NC_057808.1, read as the reverse complement.
CGTAGTCTCCTACTGGATTGATACCTTGGTTCTCAAAAAATGAGGGAAATACTTACGCTACTTTACTGCATCACCCTTTCCTCTTCAAGGGAAAACCAACGCAGTGCACAAGAGGTAACAAAAACCAGAGGTTGAAGAAGCACTACGGCTGTTGGATGGACATCGTACGGTCATTGGAGCTAGAATCGTTCATATTGACTAAGTTGACAAAGCCCTCCGTCCCCGTCAACTTAGTTGGCCAACAAGTCAGCCTCCCACTATTGTGGGTCCCAGCTAGCAGGGGGTATTCATTTTTTTGTGCGTAATAAGGAGGCACTTCCTTGCGTGCGAAGATATAGCTGGTGGGTCCGACCTGTTAGTGGTGGGAATGTTTTTTTGCGAAATATAGAGGCCCTTCCAGTGGGTCCCAGCTATCATGTGGAGGAATCATTATTTTGCGCGTAATAAGGAGGCATTTCCTTGCGTGCAGTCATGGACCCAACTGTGAGCCTCTCCACGCATAGTCTACTTCCGATGGTGCCGTTCGTTGACCACGTTGACCACTCCGCACCGAACGCATCCAAGGTGGTGGAAGACGGCTGATACGTCTCCAACGTATCTATAATTTTTGATTGCTCCATGCTATATTATCTACTGTTTTGGACATTATTGGGCTTTATTATCCACTTTTATATTATTTTTGGGACTAACCTATTAACCGGAGGCCCAGCCCAGAATTGCTATTTTTTGCCTATTTCAGAGTTTCGCAGAAAAGGAATATCAAACGGAGTCCAAACGGAATGAAACCTTCGGAAAGTGATTTTTAGGAAGAATATGATCCAGGAGACTTGGACCCTACATCAAGAAACAAAAGAGGAGGCCACGAGGTAGGGGGGCGCGCCCACCCCCCCCCCAGGGCGCGCCCTCCACCCTCGTGGGCCCCCTGTTCCTCCACCGACGTACTCCTTCCTCCTATATATACCTACGTACCCCCAAACGATCAGATACGGAGCCAAAGACCTAATTCCACCGCCACAACCTTCTGTAACCACGAGATCCCATCTTGGGGCCTGTTTCGGAGCTCCGCCGGAGGTGGCATCCATCACGGAGGGCTTCTACATCAACACCATAGCCTCTCCTATGAAGTGTGAGTAGTTTACTTCAGACCTTCGGGTCCATAGTTAGTAGCTAGATGGCTTCTTCTCTCTTTTTGGATCTCAATACAATGTTCTCCCCCTCTCTCGTGGAGATCTATTCGATGTAATCTTCTTTTGTGGTGTGTTTGTTGAGACCGATGAATTGTGGGTTTATGATCAAGATTATCTATGAACAATATTTGAATCTTCTCTGAATTCTTTTATGTATGATTGGTTACCTTTGCAAGTCTCTTCGAATTATCAGTTCGGTTTGGCCTACTAGATTGATCTTTCTTGCAATGGGAGAACTGCTTAGCTTTGGGTTCAATCTTGCGGTGCCCTTTCCCAGTGACAGTAGGGGCAGCAAGGCACGTATTGTATTGTTGCCATCGAGGATAACAAGATGGGGTTTTTATCATATTGCATGAATTTATCCCTCTACATCATGTCATCTTGCTTAAGGCGTTACTCAGTTTTCATGAACTTAATACTCTAGATGCATGCTGGATAGCGGTCGATGAGTGGAGTAATAGTAGTAGATGTAGGCAGGAGTCGGTCTACTTGTCTCGGACGTGATGCCTATATACATGATCATACCTAGATATTCTCATAACTATGCTCAGTTTTGTCAATTGCTCAACAGTAATTCGTTCACCCACCGTAAAATACTTATGCTCTTGAGAGAAGCCACTAGTGAAACCTTTGGCCCCCGGGTCTATCTTCATCATATTAATCTTCCAACACTTAGTTATTTCCTTTGCCTTTTACTTTGCTTTTATTTTACTTTGCATATTTATCATAAAAATACCAAATATATTATCCTATCATATCTATCAGATCTCACTCTCGTAAGTGACCGTGAAGGGATTGACAACCCCTTATCGCGTTGGTTGCGAGGATTTATTTGTATTGTGCAGGTGCGAGGAACTCGCGCGTAGCCTCCTACTAGATTGATACCTTGGTTCTCAAAAACTGAGGGAAATACTTATGCTACTTTGCTGCATCACCCTTTCCTCTTCAAGGGAAAACCAACGCAATGCTCAAGAGGTAGCAAGAAGGATTTCTGGCGCCGTTGCCGGGTAGGTCTACGCAAAAGTCAACATACCAAGTACCCATCACAATCCCTTATGTCCCGCATTACATTATTTGCCATTTGCCTCTCGTTTTTCTCTCCCCCACTTCACCCTTGCCGTTTTATTCGCCCTCTCTTTTCCGGTTGCCTCTTTTTGTTCGCTTTTCACTCGCCATGTCAGAACAAAAAAGATTTGGGGTTTCTCTCCCGAGTTTTAGCGCTTTAGACAATCCTGTTATCTTATCTAAACTCATAAATAAAAATACTATGGAAAAACCTGCCGGAGTTATAAATGAAAACCTTAGCAATTTTGATGAAGAAGATCCTGGAATATTTCGTTATTTACTCGATGAATCTTTGAAAGATGCTTAGGATAGGCTATTAAGGATCCGGCTAGCCATGTACCCCAATACCAAATTGAGGTTTACTTAAAAAGCTTTTATGTTGGGTTGCCCGCTTCGTTCAAACAAGTCTTGGATTCTATTTTTGAAGAGGGTTTTCTTGAAGAGGACCCCATAGATACCTATGAAAAGATGAAAACTATATTTGGGCACCCCATTAACGAGAAAGTTGAAATCACATCTCTATTGCTTTCTTACAAAAACGAATCTATCAAAGAGATAAAAGCTAGCCTAGATGCCAATTTCCGCAACATACTTAATCTTTCTTATACCATTAATGGCCATGTGCTTTGTCAAAATAGAAAGATTAACTCCATAGATAACAAGTTTGCTCTCTTTTTCCCTAAAACCAAAGATGGCAATACCTAGATCTATCCTTGCTTTTATGCCTAGCTAGGGGCGTTAAACGATAGCGCTTGTTGGGAGGCAACCCAATTTTATTTTTAGTTTTTTTCCTTTTTACTTCTGTTTAGGAATAAATATTTGATCTAGCCTCTGGTTAGATGTGTTTTAATGTTTTAATTAGTGTTTGTGCCAAGTTAAACCTATAGGATCTTCTTGGATGATAGTTATTTGATCTTGCAGAAATTTCCAGAAACTTTCTGTTCACGAAAACAATTGTTAAAAATCACCAGAACGTGATAAAATACTGATTCCAATTGCTGCTGATCAACAAACAAATTGCCTAGGTCTTCCTATTTTGTCTGAGTTTTTGGAGTTCCAGAAGTTTGCGTTAGTTACAGATTACTACAGATTCTGTTTTTCGTGTGTTGTTTTCTTATTTTGATGAATCTATGGCTAGTAAAATAGTTTATAAACCATACAGAAGTTGGAATACATTAGTTTTAACACCAATATAAATAAAGAATGAGTTCATTACAGTACCTTGAAGTGGTCTTTTGTTTTCTTCCGCTAACGGAACTCACGAGATTTTCTGTTGAGTTTTGTGTTGTGAAGTTTTCAAGTTTTGGGTGAAAGATTAGATGGATTATGGAACAAGGAGTGGAAAGAGCCTAAGCTTGGGGACGCCCATGGCACCCCCAAGATAATCTAAGGACACCATAAAGCCAAAGATTGGGGATGCCCCGGAAGGCATCCCCTCTTTCGTCTACTTCCATCGGTAACTTTACTTGGAGCTATATTTTTATTCACCACATGATATGTGTTTTGCTTGGAGCGTCTTGTATGATTTGAGTCTTTGATTTTTAGTTTACCACAATCATCCTTGCTGTACACACCTTTTGAGAGAGCCATACATGATTTGGAATTTGTTAGAATACTCTATGTGCTTCGCTTATATCTTTTGAGTTATATAGTTTTGCTCTAGTACTTCACTTATATCTTTTAGAGCACGGTGGTGGATTTGTTTTATAGAAACTATTGATCTCTCATGCTTCACTTATATTATTTTGAGAGTCTTAAATAGCATGGTAATTTGTTTAAATAATCCTAATATGCTAGGTATTCAAGAATAGTAAAAATTCTTATGAGTGTGTTGAATACTAAGAAAAGTTTGATGCTTGATAATTGTTTTGAGATATGAAGATGGTGATATTAGAGTCATGCTAGTTGAGTAGTTGTGAATTTGAGAAATACTTGTGTTAAAGTTTGTGATTCCCGTAGCATGCACGTGTGGTGAACCGTTATGTGATAAAGTCGGAGCATAATTTATTTATTGATTGTCTTCCTTATGAGTGGCAGTCGGGGACGAGCGATGGTCTTTTCCTACCAATCTATCCCCCTAGGAGCATGCGCGTAATACTTTGCTTTGATAACTTGTAGATTTTTGCAATAAGTATATGAGTTCTTTATGACTAATGTTGAGTCCATGGATTATACGCACCCTTCTTCCTTCCACCATTGCTAGCCTCTCTAATACCGTGCACTTTTCACCGGTATCATACACCCACCATAAACCTACCTCAAAACAGCCACCATACCTACCTATCATGGCATTTCCATAGCCATTCCAAGATATATTGCCATGCAACTTTCCACCGTTCCGTTTATTATGACACGCTCCATCATTGCCATATTGCTTTGCATGATCATGTAGTTGACATCGTATTAGTGGCAAAGCCGATGTTCATAATTCTTTCATACATGTCACTCTTGATTCATTGCATATCCCGGTACACCGCCGGAGGCATTCATATAGATTCATATTTTGTTCTAAGTATCGAGTTGTTATTGTTGAGTTGTAAGAAAATAAAAGTGTGATGATCTTCATTTTTAGAGCATTGTCCCAAGTGAGGAAAGGATGATGGAGACTATGATTCCCCCACAAGTCGGGATGAGACTCCGGACGAAAAAAAAGAGGCCATAAAAAAGAGAGAGAAAAGGCCTAAATAAACAAAATGAGAGAAAAAGAGAGAAGGGACAATGTTACTATCCTTTTACCACACTTGTGCTTCAAAGTAGCACCATGATCTTCATGATAGAGAGTCTCTCATTTTGTCGCTTTCATATACTAGTGGGAATTTTTCATTATAGAACTTGGCTTGTATATTCCAATGATGGGCTTCCTCAAAATGCCCTAGGTCTTCGTGAGCAAGCGAGTTGGATGCACACCCACTTGGTTTCTTTTGTTGAGCTTTCATATACTTATAGCTCTAGTGCATCCGTTGCATGGCAATCCCTACTCACTCACATTGATATCTATTGATGGGCATCTCCATAGCCTGTTGATACGCCTAGTTGATGTGAGACTATCTTCTCCCTTTTTGTCTTCTCCACAACCACCATTCTATTCCACATATAGTGCTATATCCATGGCTCACGCTCATGTATTGCGTGAAGATTGAAAAAGTTTGAGAACGTCAAAATTATGAAACAATTGCTTGGCTTGTCATCGGGGTTGTGCATGATTTAAATACTTTGTGTGGTGAAGATAGAGAATAGCCAGACTATATGATTTTGTAGGGATAACTTTCTTTGGCCATGTTATTTTGAGAAGACATGATTGCTTTGTTAGTATGCTTGAAATATTATTATTTTTATGTCAATATTAAACTTTTGTCTTGAATCTTTCGGATCTGAATATTCATACCACAACTAAGAAGAATTACATTGAAATTATGCCAAGTAGCACTCCGCATCAAAAATTCCGTTTTTATCATTTACCTACTCGAGGACGAGCAGGAATTAAGCTTGGGGATGCTTGATACCTCTCCAACGTATCTATAAATTTTGATTGCTCCATGCTATATTATCTACTGTTTTGGACATTATTGGGCTTTATTATCCACGTTTATATTGTTTTTGGGACTAACCTATTAACCGGAGGCCCAGCCCAGAATTGTTGTTTTTTGCCTATTTCAGAGTTTCGCAGAAAAGGAATATCAAACGGAGTCCAAACGGAATGAAACCTTTGGGAACGTATTTTTTCAGGAAAAATATGATCCAGGAGACTTGGACCCTACGTCAAGAAACAAAAGAGGAGGCCACGAGGTAGAGGGGCGCACCCACCCCCCCCCCCCAGGGCGCGCCCTCCACCCTCGTGGGCCCCCTGTTGCTCCACCGACGTACTCCTTCCTCCTATATATACCTACGTACCCCCAAACGATCAGATACGGAGCCAAAAACCTAATTCCACCGCCGCAACCTTCTATACCCACGAGATCCCATCTTGGGGTCTGTTCCGGAGCTCCGTCGGAGGGGGCATCCATCACGGAGGGCTTCTACATCAACACCATAGCCTCTCCTATGAAGTGTGAGTAGTTTACTTCAGACCTTCGGGTCCATAGTTAGTAGCTAGATGGCTTCTTCTCTCTTTTTGGATCTCAATACAATGTTCTCCCCCTCTCTCATGGAGATCTATTCGATGTAATCTTATTTTCCGGTGTATTTGTTGAGACCGATGAATTGTGGGTTTATGATCAAGATTATCTATGAATAATATTTGAATCTTCTCTGATTTCTTTTATGTATGATTGGTTATCTTTGCCAGTCTCTTTGAATTATCAGTTTGGTTTGGCCTACTAGATTGATATTTCTTGCAATGGGAGAAGTGCTTAGCTTTGGGTTCAATCTTATGGTGTCCTTTCCCAGTGACAGTAGGGGCATCAAGGCACGTATTGTATTGTTGCCATCGAGGATAGCAAGATGGGGTTTTTATCATATTGCATGAATTTATCCATCTAGATCATGTCATCTTGCTTAAGGCGTTACTCTGTTTTCATGAACTTAATACTCTAGATGCATGATGGATAGCAGTCGATGAGTGGAGTAATAGTAGTAGATGCAGGAAGGAGTCGGTCTACTTGTCTCGGACGTGATGCCTATATACATGATCATACCTAGATATTCTCATAACTATGCTCAATTCTGTCAATTGCTCAATAGTAATTCGTGTACCCACCGTAAAATACTTATGCTCTTGAGAGAAGCCACTAGTGAAACCTATGGCCCCGGGTCTATCTTCATCATATTAATCTTCCAACACTTAGTTATTTCCTTTGCCTTTTACTTTGCTTTTATTTTACTTTGCATCTTTATCATAAAAATACCAAAAATATTATCCTATCATATCTGTCAGATCTCACTCTCGTAAGTGACCGTGAAGGGATTGACAACCCCTTATCGCGTTGGTTGCGAGGATTTATTTGTATTGTGCAGGTGCGAGGGACTCGCGCGTAACCTCCTACTGGATTGATACCTTGGTTCTCAAAAACTGAGGGAAATACTTACGCTACTTTACTGCATCACCCTTTCCTCTTCAAGGGAAAACCAACGCAGTGCTCAAGAGGTAGCAACGGCGAGGCCTAGGAAGGGGACGACGCGGAGCCGGGGAAGACGCGGCAGTGGATGCCCACGCGGAGAGGAGTACGAGGCTTCACTGGTTCGGTTGCGGTGTGAGGCCGCCGTCGCCGCAGGGCCTGGCTAGCGGTGGGAGCAGTAGGGGGCGGTGAGGCCTCAACGGCAGCACAACCGGCCACTGGAGGCAGGAGCAGGCAGTCTCGCCGGCGCTGGTTTGGGCGGCTGGTGCAAGAAGAGCAGCGATTGAAGAAGCAGCAGGACCGTTCGATTCAAATCCAACGGTTACTGCTGCTAGAATTGTTTTTTGACTAAGTTGACAAGCTCTGCGTACGCGTCAACTTAGTAGGCCCACAGGTCAGCCTCCCAACCGGTGCGCCCCAGATCTCAGTGGGAGGAATCATTTTTTCGCGTAATAAGGAGGCAGTTGATTGCGTGCGGCCAGGCCAGCGGAGGGGGTAGGGTGGGCCTGGGAAGCCTGCGCGGCATCACAGCGGGCCACAAGAGGACGGACCAGGCAGTCCTGCCGGCGCTAGTTTAGGCGGCTGGAGCAGGAAGATCGGAGATTGAAGAAGGACGTCGGCCGTTGGATGGACATCCAACAGTCGCTGCTGCTAGAATCGTGTGTTGACTGACAAAGCCTCGCGTAAACAAGTCAGCCTCTAAATCTGTGGCGTGTAGAGCCCATTTGCTATTATTTTTATAATTTTTACTCATTTTCTAATTCATATGGAATTTATTGCAGCCCGTTTTCCATTTTTTATAATAGCTGCCCATTTTTTGGTCAGTACCAGGGTTAAATTTTTTAACTAAATATGTGCGAAATTTTGAAAATTCGCAAATTTTTGCTGGGGAACAAAATATTCTCAATCCAAAAATTAGTAGCCATACTAAAACAAATTTAAAAATAAACAGTACTATGTCATGTTAAATCCAATGGAATACAGTATAAGATATCAGTGAAGAACAAAAACAAAAAAAGAAACTAATACCCCATTTGCTATATTTTTTGGAATTTTCAACCCCTTTTGATATTACTTTTAACAAACACTAACCATACTCAGGCCGGAATGCATCCCTCCTCGTCTTGAAAGATTTGCAGCCTAGTAAGTCGGAGAAAACAAATAGGCCTACCTTGGGTATTCTTCAAAAAGAAATACTGGGCTACCTATTTTCCCAAAGAAAAAACTGCTGGGCTGGTCATGTTGTTAGACGGGCCACAGAGACCGCACAACCCAGTTTATAGCCAGCTCCTCCGAATTACTACTCAAAAAAAGTTGTGCAATTCAGTCGTTAATTGACTATACGTTGAAAAAGATGTGGGTCCCAGATATCAGCAGGGTGGATTAGAGTAAAAAATGAGGAGTTTATCTAAGTAGTAAAAGAGGCGCTTGCTTGTGTTCGGGAGTGGACCTGGTGGGTCCGTAGTGTCATACTCACAACTACAGTCCTCTCCCGATTCACTATGTTGACAGGGACCGTTTCAAAAAAAACTATGTTGACAGGGCCGGACGGCGGCGCCGCGGCGAGCGCACCAAGGCGGACGATAAAGTGTTGTCGCCAATGTGCTGGGCTAGGTTGGGCATTCTTATTAAAAATAAAAATGGACCGGAACTATTTATGACGATGACTATGATTTGCATGGGTCCGCTGGTTGCAGGAAGAAAATGCTGGGAGAAAGAAGACTGGCCGCTATCTTTGCCTAAGAATAATATCGACTGAATATAATGACACTATCAGAGGAAATAATATCCTCCTGTTAAATCATGAATTTAAAGAACTGCTGCATGAGCATTTAGCTTTATTTATTTATTTACTTATTTATGTTTAGGGGCACCATGAGCATGTACCTGGTTCGGATTCATGTGAGCGCCTCCCTTCCAGTTAATTATGGGCTCCTCTATTGGGCCTTCATCAGTGGGCTACATGTTATCAACAAGTGGAAAATGTGTTCCGTACGAAAAATAGTATGCGCTACGTACGGTACGGGGCACTAAAGGATTGAACCATGCAATGACTTCCAAAACATTGTGTTTGTCGTTCTAACAACACATTTATTCAACCAACAGACGAAATATACTATTGATTGTACATTGAAAACAGTAGCAGCAACCAGTGCTGGCGGTGCAACAGAAGCAGTAAGCAGGCCAGAAGAGTGAAGACGCAGCTCTCTCTTCCAAACCAAACATCAGCCATTATTACAAAAGGGCTACCAAAAAGGAATAAGTGTATGCATCAAACTAAATAAAGATCCTACTACACCAAGTGTACACATCTAACTAACTAGCTCAGTTAGACATTACTATCTATTAAGCTATGGAGATTGGCTGACGGCTTGAACCAGATGGGTGCCTGACGGAGGGAACTCCAGCCAGCAGGTCGAAGTCTGATACTTGCGACCCTCTCTCCTACTTTGGGCTGCAGAGTGTGGCGTCACATATCAGGGTATGGTGCATGCAGAGATGATTGGTATGCTGTGTACACACAATTTTGTCTGATGAACGAAACCGCGCTGCCATCATGATCCTTGCCGTCGGTTATCTCCAGGTTAATCGGATAATTCAGTCCGACAAATAGAGAGCGTGTACCAAGGCTACTTACCAGCCTCCAGTCAAAAATTCCTAAAGGCCCAGAGAAGCTGGGATCCTGCTCAAAGACCTTGCAGTGGCTGTGATTGTATTCCGCGAAACAACATGTCCGGTATGTGCGAACGATCATCAATCATTCGCCGTCATCTGATCAAGCCAGGAACCACCTGCAACTGCCATGCCGCTTTTCTTTGAAAGGTTCTGGGATTAGGAAGGGTAGGGACACCAGGCGGCCTACAACATCATATCAAGTTGGAGTCAAATAAAAAAGGGCTCTTGATGTAGTCAGTCTTAAGAACAGCATGTTATGAGCATGAATATTTTTTCAGTAAATGTTGACAGTAATATAAGCAAGCCATCATGCTATCATAGGAAAGTAACATACTGCTGTAACAGCCGTTTGTCGTGATGACTGGAGTAGGCCAGCAATACGTCCAGCCATAGAAGGAGTCGACAGCGTAAATGAAGCCCTTGTGTTCAATGGCATCAGAGAACCATGGAGGATGTATGATCCTGCGATGGACGTGTAGATTTATCCACTTATCGTAGTGACCTGTCAGATAGGCGGACCGCGGTTGAAGAACGCAATTAGCCTGAAGTCTTTATAATTCACAGATCTTATGGGCACTTGGTAGATTACAACCTTGAGCAAATCAAACTTGGTATCATGTTGGCTACTGTAAGATTCCTAGTATTCTGGGCCGCGGTGCCAAAGCAGTGCAGTGTTAATCGAAGGAAGGGGGATCAATCGCTGGGTGTAGACCTCCACGAGCATCCAGCTGTCGCGACCGTCGACGAGCACCATCCAAGACGTGTTCATGCCGACCCACTACATACCGTTAATGTAGTTGAGGGTGACGGGGATCGGATCGCAGTTAAGGGGGTTGATGCTAACCACCCTACGATCGTTATGCTGCATGACACGCCGTTTCTGAAGATCAGGTGACATCAGCAAGCAAGGAGTTGGCTTAAAAAGCTCCGCCCTGAGGGCTTGGAGTAAACGGTACAGCCCTGACGAGCACGCGGCGAGCGGCATGGTACTGAGATTGTCCACACGCGAAACAATGAGCTTGATTACCTCTGTGGGGAGCGAATTCTAGCCACTCTTTCGGCGGACGCTGCTCGGTTCTGCCATTGTTAGTGCTTGGGTTTCGGATGAGGGGGGAGGCGCCTTAGCGGGGATGGAAGATTGGACGAGGGGGGGAGGTACATTAGCGGGGATGGAAGAGCGGACAAAGATGGAGAAGCGAATATGTGCTGCAGGAAGTGGACATGTGATGATGACTACAACACGCCGCTTGACTTACGAGAAACATACCAGGAGCATAGGGTCATATCGAAGTCAGACAACTTGCTTGAGTGATCATAGTACTGGTACTCCCTACAGTACCTACTACTAAGCCCTAACTTGCTTGAGTAGAGTAGTAGTGGAGTAGGACTCTGCTCTACTACTAGCACCGGAGGAATAGTATACTCTAATCTAAAATAGTTACAAACTTCAATGCCCAAGCATGGAACGACTACGAACCGCCATCGGTGCTAACTCCAATCCCCAGCAAACGTTCACTGGGAGACAAGGCAGTTGCAAACGCCCGCGACGCAGTTATAGTACGTGTGTAAGGGTGGCGGTTTTGTCAAATACTATGGCTTAAAAACAGGCCACCGTCAGATGGAAATCTGACGGTCACGTGGGATTCGTCAGGATTGAACTCGTGCCGAACAATCGCCAGATATCATTACTAAACAAAAGGTCACTACTGGCCCTTGGCGGAGAACATCAAGTACGAGACGTGATACCCGTTCACCATGCTGGAGTCGCTGGAGGATCACCGCCGCCTGCTAGTCTCGGAGGAGGACGGCAATGTCTTCCTCTTGATTGTGGGCAGCGGCGAGGCCCGCACAGGCCGCCGCCCCGTCTCTGTAGTGTGCGTCAGGGGCGACGCCGCTGACACTGATACTAACACGAGGCCGATGTATGGGTGTGTGCTCACTGTTACTACCCCTCCGAGGTACATGGGCGGCGACACCGGCTCCATCATGCTGACTAGGACTGTGCAGAGCTGCGACTTTCCCGCCACCGATGTGGACATGGAAGACGCATGGTATGATTTACCCCCCAATGCGGTGCACGGGGACTCCAAGGAGGTTCACCTGGACATACGCATTATCAAGTTAAATGTTGATCATTGGTCTTCGCTCAGTGTAATCCGCTGTCTAAGCATGTGGAGACTTCCATGCATGATCTTCCTCTATTGGAGTATCGCGCATGAATAAAAGTGTATCCATTTATAGTTTAGTCTAGAATCTTCCTTGTATGAATTTTTACTACAGTACTGGTGAAAGACTTACTATGAACCATTTCTTACATCTCCTCTGCCCCTTCCAAGTCATCCTGATTTAATGTGACGCCCCGAGACCAATGCTCCGTCTGCCTTCCATGTTTTGCGAGTCAGCTGTGTTTTATTTGTTTGTTGCATTCGTCATCGCATCATTTGCATTGCATCGGCACGTCGTTGCCGCCATGTTTTAAAACTTGCATCCCCTCGTAGTGGCCGCGCCCCCCTTTGCTTCCACTGACCCTTCCGAGACCAACCTCGTTCTTCGTTTCCCTCTTGCTTAAACCGGAGTCCCTCTTTGCACAGTGCATCGCCCCCTCGCGCGCGTCCGAAATTTGTCCCGAACCCGAACCGGACTTTCGTTACCGTTGGGTCCGGATCATCCCCTAACATCTACAAAACATCACTGTTTTCTTTGTTGGACGCTCTAGCCTACTTATTCTCGACCGCCCGATTATAATCGGAGGGCCCGAGTAGCCCCTAAACTAATCTACCTGCTATATAATCAGACCAAACCCTATTTTCTAGGGATCCTCCCCTGTCCCATCCATCTCGCCACCGCCGCCACTGTTCTCTCGAGATCCATCCCGAGCCAACCACCGTCCCTCCTGCCCGATCCATCCATCCAGCGCTCCCCACTGCTCCTCCTCGATCTAGGTGCCCGCGCCCCCGATCCAAACTCCCTCTCGAGCTCTCCCCGCCAACTAGTGCCTCCCCTGGATCCCGTCGTCTTCGCGTGCCCTGCCGTTTCCTTTCTCTCCACCAGATCCGTCGCCCGGAGACCCATGCCCCATCGTTCCTGCGCGCCGTCAGGAGGACAACATGGATGCCCGAGCTCGTCGTCCCCGACCTCTTTTCTGCCAAGATCTGCCCCGCCGTCGTGGTTCCCCGGCGCCCGGACCTCCCCTGCTTCGCCAAGGCCACCAAGACCTCCTCAACTGTGCAACGCCGCCGGCCACCTCTCCGAGCAGAGCCGCCGGACCAGCAGGTTCCTTGCCTCGCGCCCTTTTTTCCCTTTTCCTGGTTCTCTTGCTCCTCTGACTGTCTCTCTCTCTCTGCTCATGAACAAGCTTGCTGCTACCGCCTGGAACCAGCCCGACCCGACGAACCTCGCCGGGATCCCGTGCAGTTCATGTCCCTGGCCGTTTCCTGCTCCGCTTCGGTCAAGGTGGACGACCCTAGCGCCAAGTCCCCTGCTCCAGATCGAGCCGCAGCGCTCGCGTTGACTGTGTCGCCAGCCACCATCTCGCCAAGCCCACCGGTCCCGCAGGGCCCAGCCGCTGCCGCTTCTCGGCTGGCCCAGCCCCGCTTCGGCCTGCCCGTGCCTCGTCCGTCACCGTTGACCGCGTCCGCGTGGGCTGCATCCCCGCGGCCCAGATCCGCTGGCCCACCGCTCCGCTTTCCCTTCGGCCTGTTCGCCCAATGTGAGCAGCCCTCTCCTGTGCTGTTGGGCCAGCAAGTTTCGCCCATGTGATGTTTTTTCAGGATCTGCGAATTTAGACATTATCCAGGAGTTTACAATTTTACATAAAACCCCTTGCACTTCATGCATTTAATAACTCCACAACCGTGCATCGGATTAAAACAAACTAAATATGTAAAATGCTCAGAAATTTGTGTAGTTTAATAATATGCCACTTTCACCCAGGTTAAAATTGTTTAAAATGCTGTTTGATTAAATTTGCTCAAATAACATGTTAAAATGATTTATTTCATAACTAAATAACCGTAGCTCGGATTTTAATAAATTATATATGTAAATGGGGTAGAAAAATGCCTAGTTTAACCTGGTGCACTTCATTTTGCTGTTTAACAACATTAAAATTGTGTTTAGGGCAGAACAGTACCAAATCTAAATTATGGACATGAGGATTTTCCGGGAATTGTTGTTTGTTTCCGGCCTCATTTAACTTGCTTAAATAGGTAGTTTCCTTATGCTTCACCTCTTGCCATGGTTACAACATTTAACATTGTTGGGTACATAACGAGAGCGAACTAAATAATTAAATGTGGTGTTTCGTCAATATGCAACTCGTTGCATATGGAGCTCCACTTAATTTGTAGTGTTGTTTGTTGCACTTTGCCATGCCATGCCTCATTAAACCGGTCATGCATCATATTTGTTTTTGCATCATGCCATGTGTATGTGGTGGTTGTTTACTATGTTGTTTGTTTCTTTCCGGTTTGTTTCTCTCGTTAGCTTCGGTTTCGTTCCGGAGTTGTGAGGATTCGTTCGACTACGTCCGTTTGTCGTCTTCATGGACTCGTTCTTCTTCCTTGCGGGATCTCAGGCAAGATGACCATACCCTCGAAATCACTTCTATCTTTGCTTGCTAGTTGTTCGCTCTATTGCTATGCCGCGTTACCTATTCACTTGTTGTTTCATGCCTCCCATATTGCCATGTCAGCCCCTAACCTTTTCACCCTTCCTAGCAAACCGTTGCTTGGCTATGTTACCGCTTTTGCTCAGCCCCTCTTATAGCGTTGCTAGTTGCAGGTGAAGAGGAAGTTTGCTCCATGTTGGATTATGTTTATGTTGGGATATCACAATATCTCTTATATTATTAATGCATCTATATACTTGGTAAAGGGTGGAAGGCTCGGCCTTATGCCTGGTGTTTTGTTCCACTCTTGCCGCCCTAGTTTCCGTCATACCGGTGTTATGTTCCTTGATTTTGCGTTCCTTACGCGGTTGGGTGATTTATGGGACCCCCTTGACAGTTCGCCTTGAATAAAACTCCTCCAGCAAGGCCCAACCTTGGTTTTACCATTTGCCTACCTAAGCCTTTTTCCCTTGGGTTCTGCAGACTCAAGGGTCATCTTTATTTTAAACCCCCGGGCCAGTGCTCCTCTGAGTGTTGGTCCAACCTGTCAGTCGCCGGTGGCCACCAGGGGCAACTCTAGGCTGGCCTACCGGAAGCTTGGACAATCCGGTGTGCCCTGAGAACGAGATATGTGCAGCTCCTATCGGGATTTGTCGGCACATTCGGGCGGCTTTGCTGGTCTTGTTTTACCATTGTCGAAATGTCTTGTAACCGGGATTCCGAGACTGGTCGGGTCTTTTCGGGAGAAGGTTTATCCTTCGTTGACCGTGAGAGCTTATAATGGGCTAAGTTGGGACACCCCTGCAGGGTATTATCTTTCGAAAGCCGTGCCCGCGGTTACGTGGCAGATGGGAATTTGTTAATATCCGGTTGTAGAGAACTTGACACTTGACCTTAATTAAAATGCATCAACCGCGTGTGTAGCCGTGATGGTCTCTTCTCGGCGGAGTCCGGGAAGTGAACATGGTTTCTGGGTTATGTTTGACGTAAGTAGGAGTTCAGGATCACTTCGTGATCATTGCTAGATCACGACCGTTCCGTTGCTGCTCTTCTCGCTCTTACTTGCGTATGTTAGCCACCATATATGCTAGTGCTTGCTGCAGCTCCACCTCACTACACCATCCTTCCCTATAAGCTTAAATAGTCTTGATCTCGCGGGTGTGAGATTGCTGAGTCCTCGTGACTCACAGATACTTCCAAAACAGTTGCAGGTGCCGATGATACCAGTGCAGGTGACGCTACTGAGATCAAGTGGGAGCTCGTTGAAGATCTTGTTCGTTGTGTTGTCTCTTTTCATTTTGATCAGTAGTGGTGCCCAGTTGGGACGATCAGGGATCTAGCAGTTGGGTTGTCTTCTTTTCTTTTGGTTCCGTAGTCGGACCTATGTGTGTATCTTGAATGATGTATGATTTAATTATGTATTGTGTGAAGTGGCGATTGTAAGCCAACTCTTTATCCCATTCTTGTTCATTACATGGGATTGTGTGAAGATGACCCTTCTTGCGACAAAACCACAATGCGGTTATGCCTCTAAGTCGTGCCTCGACACGTGGGAGATATAGCCGCATCGTGGGCGTCACATTTAATCCCTCCGTCTAGGTGTATAAGGGCATGGTTAATACTTAATAGTATAGCCAACTGTTGACTATAAGAAAGTGCCATGTCATCTGTAGCCAACATGTATAACAATTGATACTCAAAAACTATTTCTTAAAGATCATTTCTTGCAAAGCACAATAAGTGTTATTTCTTCACAAGTTTTGGATGCAGGTTGAACGGTTGAATGCTTTTGTTTGCAAAAGATACCTTTTATCTATTTCACCTGGATGTTTGTGAGCTCTAGAGATGACCCCACATCCTTTGTCAAAATAAAAAACTCCCCGATCAATGCATTTCACTCTTCCGTGCAACGCACGGGCACCTTACTACTCCCTTCATTTTTATATACAAGGCCACAAACTCAGATTACATGTACCAATGTAAAATTTAATACCTGCTTTGCAAGTCAACTTTTCTTTTCATTTACTGGGATCATTAATATGCCGCCTGCATGCAAGCAAACTAAGTGGAGGAAGTAGCTTACCATCATTATGACTGCATGCATGCAAGTATTAAACAAGTTGCTAGTACGATGAAATATCATTTATTTTGCCTCGATTACTGTTGGTGGCCTTGTATAGATGCAAAGTGTATATTCCATAGTGGCCTTGTATAAGTAAATGGAGGGAGTACTATGGATTAGTACGACCAAAAATTGAACTAACATTATATATAGTACGATAAATGCTGATGCATGTCACCTAAAATTATATCATTGAAAACTATGTTCAAATACGAATCCAATGATATAGTTTTTGTTGACATGCACTAACATTTTGTCAGTTAAATCTTCAGTCAAATTCAATAGGGGGCTAATAAACCACGACCGATGTAGTACAAGTGTAGAGGGCGGCGCTGCACGGGAGTCTCACTCTCACCCCGCTCGTGGCGCGGTAGTAAAGCCGTCATATCACGAAACCCAACCACTACCAGTAATAAGTGGCCTGGTAAAATAAACGGACAAGCAACCATCACATCCCTCCGTATTTTTTGCATTTCATCTCTCTGCATTTAGTTTCTCCGGTTCATCTCGCACACTCGATCCCTAGCTACTACTCCTAGTATCCCTAGCTACTACTCCTAGGGCCAGTTCTTTTGGCATCTTAGAAAATAAGCCGTCTCTTCCCCAGCTTTTCCCATAAGACTAGTCACAGTGGAGAGTAACATTAAGGCACCTCACTCATTTATTTGGGCTTCTAAACTACTACTCCCTCCTTTCCGGTTTATAGGGCTTATCTCAAAATCTTAGTTTTTCCATTTTATAAGGATCAATTTGGTTGTTCCGCATCACAATTTCATATTCCAAGGTGCATTAGATAATTGCATGCAAGTATTAAGAGAAAATTGACCAATGCATGCATGCATTGCAATTAATACATTGGTAAACATGAATTTTTGAGGAAAACAAGAGCATTAATTGGGTGCTTTTGCAAATTACGAAAAGTATTCCACCACTTACCATCTACCTTGGTTGGTGAGATTTTTGAATTGAGCCCTATAAACCGGAAGGGAGGGAGTACTTGTACCTCCGTCCTGGTTTATTCGTCACCATTGTAATTTGTGGTAAATTTTGACCAAAGATTTAACTGATAAAATGTTAGTGCATGTGACATGCACAAACATTTCATTAGTTAAATTTATGATCAAAATTTGACATAGATTACAATGGGGACCAATAAACTAGGACGAAGCTAGTAGTAATGGGATTACTACTAATCTAGAAGCCTAAACAAACTGGCCCCTGGTACTCCTACTAGTAGTACTAGTACTCAAGTTGGAATTCCAATTGCACGGCACAACTTGTTAGGAAAAAATTCGATACAGGGAGTAGGAAGCGGTTTGGGAATTTGCATGCCATTCCGACCAGTGAGATACTCCGTACAAAGTACGACAGAGAAATAACCACAAAGAAGCAAGCTAAAAGTAAACAATCAAACGAGCATTTTTGCATTTGTTTTGCATTGAATCGTTTCACAAGCTTGACTAGTGCTGTTTTTCTACTTTTACAAAACCACATCGTAATGTTAAAACATGCATTTGCACGTACATATGTAATAGTAGCACTCCCTCCGTCTAGATGTATAAAGTCTTCCCTCCTTCTTGGTCACGGTGCACAACCAAAGATGACTTGTTCACCTGGACGGAGGGAGTAGCACAGTCTGCAAGCATATATAGAGAGAGACGTGTAGTGCGATAGTATATAGTAAAGTTTGTGCTATATGCACCTACTTACAAAATGCGTACGGATACACAAGGTTTCCAAACTTTCCCTCTTACATACTTAATTAAGGACGCTAATAATTCCCGAACGTTCGGGATTTATCATTTGCGTCCCAAAACTAATGAGATCACCTTACAAAACTAAATTATACTCCTACTAAAAGCCACGGCATTCGCAGGAGCGCTTGCGGCGCGCCACGAGTGCCCTGGTGCGCGGCCGTTTCCCATCGCACCGACACAACGCCTCTTCCTCAGCATCGCAACTCGGGAGGTGCTGATTGGCGGCTTGCCGGCGGGCGAGCGCGATCTCACCGGTGTGGTGATCCGGCGCCAACAGGTACTCCTCCTCGCTGGAAGCGTGCACCCGGTCCATGTACCGCGAAGCGTAGATGAGGCGCTTGGGCCCGACTACACTCAGGGCTTTGGCACGGGAGTCCTCCGCCACCCTCACGGCCCTTGCACGAGCCTTCTGCCAAAGAGCCAATTGCCTGACTCTCTCGGACGCGATATAGACCTGCCAGGCAGCTTGCCCCGCGCGCGCTTCTCTTCCTCGGCCTTCTTCTCTGCCTCTATTTGGGCGTGCTCTGCCGGAGGCAAAGCCTCTCACATGGCGACATCCATTTCTTTCCAAAACTCCTAAAGGCTGGGGGGGCTCGGCGGGCGGCGCGGCGTTCTCCTCGTAGCGAGGAGCCGACGCGTCCTCTGACGTGCGTGCTGGCGAGATTGGGAACGCCAACGCGTCCTCCTCGACTAGTGGCAGCGAGGAACGGGACGGCGACGCGTGACCGTCCAGGCGGTGTAGCGAGGGGTGCCTAGGGCTTGGAAGGGGCGATGCCATGGTGGTCGACGTGAGAGGGAGGGGGAGGAGATAGCGATGAACGTGAGCGTTCTTCCGAATGTCGTGGGAGGCGCAGTATTTATAGCGAGCAGTGGCACACCTACGTAAGATATGGACTGAGCTGCACTGACTTAACTGCAGTTCCAGTTGCGTCACTAACATGTGGGCCAGACCCCTGTTGGGCCCATATGTCAGTGACCCAATGCACCTACAGTTAAGTAACTGAAGCAGCATCCCGGAAGATATGTTGCGTGATTAACGTAAGAGCTACGTGGGCATATTTGTTGGAGTAAATTACGGGGGAGGGAAGGGGTGGAAATATTGCTGGTCACAACGGATTGGACGAGTGCGGGGAGAGGAGAGTCATGCATGCAGATTTTTTCCACACGAGGTGGAGTTGTGGGACCGCCGGAGGGAGAAGGAGAGTCTGGCAGGCATATTCTTTCCACACATGGAGAGGAAAAGATTTGGAGACGAACGGGCTTCCTGCAGGTATGGGAAACGGTGCATAATAAGTCATCTTGCATGCCGGTCTAGGTATAGTCTCAAGTCATTAAAAACATACACGCCCCACACAAGTTCATATTTGAAGGTGCACTAAATTATTGCATGCGATGATTAAGGCTGGCCATAATGGTGGTATCTTAGCTGGTATCATGCACACGGGAATAGCAAACATGCTGATGTGCCAAAGAATTAAAGAAGAGAGGAGGGTTAGAGTAACTAGTGTTCATGCATGCATTGGTAAACACATTTTTTGTGAAGAACGACAACATTAGTCGAGTACTTTTGTAGACTACAAAAACTATTCCACCGCCTCTATCTTGCTAAGAGTAGGTGAAAATTTTGAATCGAGCCCTTTAAACTAGAAGGGAGGTAGTAGTACTCTAATAGTAGCTAACCTTGTTGTGATGACAAGATAGGACATGGCACACACCTGAATGGAGGAACTAGTCTGCATTGTGCATTTAAGTTTTGTCTGAAGTCAATGTACCTCTACTTTGACAAAACTTATAGAAAAATGTATCAACATTCACAATGTCAAATCAATATTTTTATACTCATTATAAAACGTAGTTATTATACTCATTATAATCAGTATTGTAGATATTGATATTTTTAGTATAAATTTGGTCAAACACTTTGCATACGGTTGACGGAAGTAAAAAGGACCAGAGGGAGGATCATGCATGCGGAGTAGGCAAAAAAATTGCTCATTTATAGCCGGTCGAAGTCTCAAAGGGCGTGACCGCGCGAGCGAGGCGAAGGTCGTGGGAGGCGCGGCGGTTGACGGAATTAAGTGAAGTTACCCACGCGCCGGCATGGCGTGCGAACACGCAGAAGCTATACCGTCAGGCCTACGGTATGGGTCTAGTAGACATGACATCTAGTGGGTCGTGTATAGTTCTTGAGAACTCTTTGGGGGCTTGCAGCCGTTTATCCACCGGGCAAGCCAGCAACCCCACGCCTTTCACACGCCCTACTCGTCCCCGTCTTCTACTAGTACAGTACCTTACAAAAGTTTGCTCCCAGTCGTCCCGTCCTTTCACATTACACCAATTCAACTTCTCCTAACCCTCCTCCAAAATCCATGGCCTCCCAAATCTCCATGGTCGCCGCTGAGTACCAGGTTAGAGCCATCACCGGCGATGAGTTCATCATCATCTACACACGTGGATCCGTGACGGTGAAAGCATGCCTTGCTCGCTTCCTACGCATGTTCAACAGTTCAATGGATGAGTGGGTCGTTGGGCTGGATGTTGAGTACACCACAGTCCTGCAAAGAGAGAAGATTCTAAAGGAGGAAGAGAAGAATAAGCCCGTCGTGATCCAGGTTTGCGTACATAACATGTGCTTGGTCTACCACATATGCCATGCCGACGTTGAGTGCCAGGATTTGAAGAACTTCCTCAAGGACGAAAGAGTGAAATTTGTTACTGTAGACTTTAGGAACGACAGGGATGTCCTGGGTCGGATACGCCTCGTTGTAGGCCAGCCCTTCGATCTCCAGAAGGCAAGCCTGGTGTCCTCCTCTCAGCCTTCAATGCTGACCCTGGCAGCAGCCATGATTGATCCTTCGTATGCTAAACTGAAGAAACCTCAACACGAGTTTCATCATGCATGGGAGTCGAGGACATTAGATGAAGATCACATCCTGTACGCAGCAATGGATGCCTACCTTTGTTTAAATATCTACAAGGGTTGGATGAAGAAGCAGAGCCCAGTGTCCGGTTCAAGCAAAGAAGCGTCGGCGAAGAGGAAGAGGAAGAGGGACGAGGACGAAGTCCAGGACGTGGACTTGGACTCCGAGTAGGTGGCAGTGTCGTCGCTCATGCTGGTTCTACTGCAGTGTCAAGCGAACTAGTTGCTTAGTTTATTTTCAAGGGTGTGTTGTGCTGAGGCCCCAGTAGAACTATGTTTATGTTCTTTCTCATTATTTGAACTCTTTAGTACGTACAGTAGTACTAGTACTATGTCTTACTACTGTTCTTCTTGCAGTTGGTACTACTGCTCGTATCTTCGTGTTCCTACTGTACTTAATACGTTCGTACTAGTAGTATAATTTGGGTCAGTTGATTTGTGAAAGAAGTTCGACGGAGCGAAGGAAGAAAACGGCAGAGAAGCTACCCCAGTATCTATATTAGGGTGGCAGGGTGCCCATGATCTATCTTATGAGTGTTGGGTGTGGAATGCAGTTCGCAGGAAAAAAATGGATCGTGCCCGGGGTTAAACGGATGGCGGGGGTGGGGGGGAGCATGGCAGTGGCAGGCGGTTCAGGGGAGGGCGCGGCAGCGGCGGCAGGCGGTTAGGCGTGTGGCGGGCTGAGAAGATGAACCGTGCATCAATTTCGGAGGTTGAAGAAGCCCTTATAGCCATCCATGTTGCATCGAACGGCTCACAAGAGTCGACTGACCCAAATTGCTCCTTCAGATTGCAGGATCCACGTGGCATTCAAGGTCTCGAAGGTAGATTCCGCGTCCGCACCCAGTTTGCAGGCTCGACGCGCGCGCGACCGGCTTCCGCCGTGACAGCCACCATGCGCGCCTCCTCCGCGCGGGCGGAGACGACAATGACACGCTAGTTCCTCCTCGCGGGCGTGCTGGAGCACGCGCTCGTCCTCCTCTTTGTACGTTGCGTGCATAGACGTGTCTCCACTAGCTACTCGCGTGCTTGGTAGCGCGGCGGCATCGCGAGGAGGGACTGCAGACGACGTGAGCGGGCGAGCCTTCGGCTTCATGGCACAGGGATGGCGGCGACACGGCAGTGATGGGCGAGAAATTGTTGGCCCGAGCAGTCGGGCGCCGGCAGGGGCAACGGCGGCAGCGGCATATTGATGAGTGCAAATATGGGAGCTTAGTTTAGTTTTATATAGGGTTGGTCAAACTTAAAAGAAAACCGTACTAGTACACATAAACATTAGACTTAGGCAGTGCTTTTATTAGTTACCACAGCCACAATACGGAATCCTGTGCAAGCGCGTGAACCGCGGCCGCGCGGTCGATCGAACGGTGCGTCACCGTGTCGCGCTCGAAGGACATCCACCGAACCTTTTTTGTGTGTGAAAACAATCCCCGAATATTACTCAACTTTTTTTCCCTGGAAAAGTTCTTGACGCTACAATATTTCCATATATTTGAATTTAGCTCTAGTTCATGTTTATTTGGATTTGGACGTTTTAGGTGTGCCCTAGTTTTTTTAATACTGATTTTGTGTGTGTGACTGAGAGAGAACGGGTGTATGTGTGCATATGTGTGTTGTGGCGGAAGGGCAATGTGGAGACGGTGTGCGTGTGATAGAGACATAGAGAGGTGTGAATGGGCAAATGATCATGCAATGAGTGAGACATAGACAGATGCCGATACGTTGTGTATACATGATAGAACGGTCTTCTATTTTACTTGTGTGTGTGTGTGAGTGAGAGACAGAGAGGTGCATCCGTAACACAACAACCATCTCTCTTGATTCGTCCGTCCCTCGCACGATCGCATGTAACACATGCATCAACGCGCACATTTTGACACCCTCACCCGGCCCCAGCCCACCTCAAGGCCCGCACATCGCTCTCTATCTCGCACGCACAATCTCTTCATGAATACCCTGTTTAGCATGTAGCTTTTCGTCACATACACACACATTTCTCTCCTTAGGTTTGTTTTCTCTCAATATCTGACACACACACACAGCACACACACACCCCCTCCCCCAAGCACACAATTCATCCCCATCCAAGGTTATATGGCGACCACTCTCGCTTGTGCTTCTGTGCACCCCAGCATGCACAATACCTCAATCTTCAAAGAGGGCATCGAGGAGATCAAAGACGGCGACCACACTGCGCTAGAGAATGCGGGGCCATTTGGAAGCAGGATGATGTGACGACGGCTGACTGACTCCTCCTCCCACCCTCTCTCTCTCGCACAAAATTACCAATCCCTCTCTCCACCGCACAAAATTATCAATCCCTCAACCCACGAGATCCTTCCCCTCTCGTCCATGTTTTTCCAGCTCTCTCATCAAACATGTTGTCTCTTCTCCTTCCACATGTACAGAATCCGGATGCACACGCATCTCACGTATATTACATGTCTCCATCTTTCTCACAGACCTAACTTATTACTCTCTCTTTCTCTCTCTATCTCTCTCTGTTTCGTTAGGTTTGTCTCCTACTCTCTCGTCCACATACATACAATCTTTCCCACCCTATCTGCTCCATCTTCGCAAGCTCTCTCTCCACGTTTCATTCACACATTGGGATATGTTGAAAATGTTGCTTTTATAATGGCTGATGTAGAGTTATTTTTGGTTTTGTTGCATCCTACAAAGTAATAACTATGAAATGCATTTTGATTGTCATTTGACTGGGATTATGTGAGTTTGAGCATTTTGTGGAATTCGACAATGATTGTAACTATTGAATTGTATAGACCATTACATTCGAAGTCAGTAGCCAAATATATTTATTTCACAATTTCAACAAATGATTAATTCACTACAAACTAAGAAAACAAATGTGTACTCCCTCCATTTTTTTAAGTCCGTGTATTAGCATTGGTCAAAGTCAAGTTTTGTAAACTCTCAGAAAGTTTATAACAAAAAATATTAACATATACAATAACAAATAAATACCATTAGATTCATTATTGAATGTACTTTCACATTATACATATTTGTTATGGTAAATGTTTATATTTTTCTATAAACTTGGTCAATCTTTAGGAAGTTTGACTTCGGTCAAACTTAATATGCAGAGTTTACTAGTACTACTCGCTAGTTGCTTAGCCGAATCACCCAACACGCCACACGGGGAGTTCAGTGTCACAAAATTTTGAGGTCGGCGGGAAAATTTCCCGCGACCCTGATTCGAGCAGTGGGAAGTTACCATCATAGCCTTCAAAACAGGCCTACGGATGACGGTTGGTAGGGGGCTGTTTTCATAACTTCAGGTTCACCCTACCCAGCCAACCCCACCCCGGCACCCAGAGTAGTACTGCCGGATCACGGGTTTCGGCAAAACCCTCAAGGTTCGAACACTGGGGTGCGCACGAAGATTTCCTCCCTACCGATCCACGTCCTAACTAACTAAGATCTCAAGAACGAACTCGACGAACTCACAACACAAGGGACACAAGATTTATACTGGTTCGGGCCACCATTGTGGTGTAATACCCTACTCCAGTGTGGTGGTGGTGGATTGCCTCTAGGGCTGGTGATGAACGGTACAAGGGGAAGAACAGCCTCCTGGGGTTGAGGTGTTCTTGTGCTCAATGTGTGGCTAAGGATCAGGTGAGATGCCTCTGAATCTGTTGCCTCTACTATGGTGGCTAGTTCTACTTATATAGGCCCTGGTCCTCTCCCCAAATATTGAGCGAGAAGGGAGCCAACAACGGCCAATTTGAAAGGGGACAACTAGTACAACTTATCCTGACAAAAGCGGTCTTCGCCTGCAAAAGGCTCTGGCGGTGACGCCGCTTTGGGCTCCATGGTGACCTCCCTGTTGCCGTCCTGCTGGTCTTGGTCTCGTTGCACCGATATGGAAACCTTTCCTTGATGCCTCGGTACTCCGCGCCTGTGTTTGCCTCCTTAGCACCAAAGGGGAAACAAGCACACTACGCGCGATGGTGCCCGCGTGGCGCCCGCCTGGTCTCGATCATCATGGCTCACGTCACGAGAACCTGGCGAGGTCTGCCTTGCCTTGATCTCTCCGCCCCTCGGGAGCCTGCCTGGCGAGGACGCTACTGAGGAGGTCTTGCGGCGGCAGCCGATCGACTTATACTAACCGCGTTGGCAGAGCTACTCAATGACTCATTAGATCCACGAATTTCCCCATCTGCGCAGGGCTTTCGCAAGGTTCTCGGCTGGGTTCTCTCAGTCCAGCTAGCTGTCCCGCCTTAAAAGCGGCAAAAATGGCATCGTCCGCCTCGCGAGGCTTGGCCCCTTGCGAGGGTCTTGAATGCCTTGTTGATGAAGATGGGCTGTACAGGCCTGCTAACACAGCCACGCCAGGGGCCGCAGGCAGGCAACTCTGGGGACCCCCATTCCCAGAACGCCGACAGTAGCCCCCAGGCCCAAGGCGCGCTCGGGCTTGGCTTCGAGGCGAAGCCAAAGGTCAAGTGTGGAGCGCCGCGGGCCCTAATAGCCTGCGGCCTCGGTCGACGTGTGGCGGTTGATTGGGCGTGGGCGTCTCCGCTTCCCCATGCTGCCTTAGCAATTGCCCGATTGGACAAGTCCCTGCGACATGCAAGGAAAACCATCATTACCTGTGATTGTGGGGGGCGCTGGTTGGCCTTCTCCTGCTATAAATGAGGGAGGGGGCGGAGCCCTCGTTGCCCATTCCTTCCCATTCCGCTTGCTTCTTCCTCCTCTGCTCCACCACCGACTCCCATGGCGTCGTCGAAGAGGTTCTCCGCCGCAGAGAAGGGAAAGGCCCCTCGCGAGGAGCCCGGCTCCTCGGTGCCCAAGCGGGGACGCGGCCGTCCCCGTAAGCGCACCGCGACTCCCGCCGCGGCCCCCCGCTCCCGGGGTGGCGCCGCTACGCGTGGCAGGGGTCGCTCCGGTCGCGGCAGTCCCGTCGATGAGGGGAGACGTGTCGTGGTTGCGCGGCATCCCCGGCCGCGCTTCCACTCGGCAGAGGTGCTGCCGGAGTTCGTTGTCTGGTCGAAGGATCCGGCCAGCAACTGGCTTCAGCTTCCGCGCTTCTTCGTCGACGAGCTGCCAGCCTCTGGTCCAGGCGAGCTCTGGCTACAGGCAGACGGCTGCAGCAGCAGGGCCTCTTGGGTCGTGGTTGAGGTCTCCGCCGCGGGCAACATAGCTCTAGCCCGAGGTTGGAGGACTTTCGCCCGCGCGCGCGGCCTGGGCAGGCGGTGCACCCTCCATTTCAAGTATGATGGTGATGCGACCCTCTACGTGAGGGTGTTTGGGGAAGATGGTCGCCACGCGGGGTGCTTCCCCGAGATGAACGATGGCGAGGAGGTGCTCGGCCTCGGCGACGGCCGCGAAGAGGGCGAGGGTGAGCCCGCCGGCCGCGCCTTGTCCAGTTACGGTGGCTCGTCTCTCGGTGACAGCTCCAGCAGCGGCGGCTACGACCATCCGCCACGCCACCACGCTCGCTTTGAAGGTGGTAGCGGGTTGTCTCGTCGCCGCGCCTCCGTGAAGCGCGAGGAGGGATCCGGCTAAGCTCGGGACATCGCCAGGGGCCTGCCCCCGTGGACCGCTGCAGGGGCGAGCGCCGCTTTTGTTTTGTTATTCTTTTCTTTCCTGCATCAAAATGAAACCAGTATGGGCCCAGAGGGGCATGTATCGAACTACGATTCCTCAATCATTACGCTATGCTTGTTGTTTCCGTGTTGTGTCGTTATTTTGTGCAGAGATAACTTAGCTTGGCGCGTTCGGGGCAGCCTCCTCTTCACGAGGCACTTGTTTCCTCGTGCCCGTCTTGACTTATTGGTCGCTCAAGAACTGCAAAAAATTCATTAGGAAGCTCAATGGGAGACTTATCGTTCACCCGAGCCTTGACCCAGCGCTTCATATCACGGTACCCGAGGGGCACGGATTAGGAGAGATGCGCCAGCTTGTGGGCCCGAACGAGGGTGCCTCGCGAGAAAGCAGACGGAAGGCAGAGAGAAGGAAAAACGCAGAAGGAAAAACGCTCGCGAGGGCACCTGCCTAGCCCCCTCGCGAGGTATGCGAAAGAGATTACACAAGTGAACTAGAGTCGGAAATACCGGCAAACGGCGATGGAACCAAATCAGCAAGGAACACCAGAAGCAAACTTCGATTAAAAGAAGGCGAGCCAACTACGGAAAGCAAATGAAAAGCCGCGTCCGGCACCTAGTCTAGTCTTCAAGTCTTCTCACCAGCGCGGAGCTAAGTGCTGCCACTAGGCGTGGGAGGGAGCCCCCGAGGACCAAGGGCGGCACTCCTGAGACTCCGGGGCATGTACAGCCCCACTCATTATTACGTGAGAGTTTCATGGGCGGCGATTCTTCACAGGCACCGGGCCTTGTTCACACGCACTGGGCCTTTCTTCACACGCACTGGGCCTTGCTTCATTGGTAGAACTTCCGGAGGTGCTGGATGTTCCAGGCGTTCTGGATGGGTACCCCGTCCTGCGTCTCCAGTCGCACGGCGCCAGGCCTGGAGAGATGGACGACCTTGAACGGGCCCTCCCACATAGGTGAGATCTTGTGCAGCCCTTCCCTGGAGAGGACCCGCCTCAGGACGAGGTCGCCCGCCTCGAGCGTCCTGGAGCGGATGCTACGGCAGTGGTATCGCCATAGCGCCTGCTGGTACCTTGCCGCCCTTAGTGCAGCTTCGCGGCGACGTTCCCCCCCAACACGAGGTCCATCCCCCGGGTGGCGTCCTGCTGTTTCATCAAACGCCAGGACCCGTGCGGAGCGATGCTTGACCTGGTGAGGGAGGACCGCTTCGGCTCCGTAGACAAGGAAGAACGTGGTCTCGCCCATTGGCTTGGTGGCGGTGGTGCGGATGGACCACAACACGGACTGGAGCTCATCGTGCCAGCCCCTGCCGCAAGCCTCGAGCTTCTTCCTGAAGGTCCTGGTCTTGAGGCCCCTCAGGACCTCTGCGTTGGCGCGTTCGGCCTGACCATTGCTCCTGGGGTGTGCCACCGAAGCATAGCAGATCTGCGTTCCAAGGTTAGCACAGTATGTTTTGAATAGGTTACTAGTGAATTGCGAGCCGTTATCTGTGATGATGCGGTTGGGAACCCCGAAGCGGCTCACGAGACCCTTGATGAACTTGACTGCGGAGCCAGCTGGGATAGTGCGGACGGCTTCCACTTCCGCCCACTTGGTGAACTTGTCGATGGCAATGTAGAGGTAGCGGTAGCCCCCCAGGCGTGTCGGTGTGGAACGACACCTATGGGATCACAAGAATCCCTACTACGGTTGCCGGGGCGCAGGGTTGCGAGAAGAGCAGGATTAGTAATCAGCATAAGGATCGTTTACCCAGGTTCGGGCCGCGAGGATGCGTATAACCCTAGTCCTGCTTTGGTGGCCGTATTTCAGATTGTTCTTGAGCTCTCGAACTAGCTATGGTGGGTGCGTGGTTCCAAAGAGCTGAATCCTCTTCCAGTATGCCATGGGCCTCCTTTTATAGTCGAAAGGGGCTGCCACAGTGGCACACAGGAGGTGGAAAGGCATACAGTGCTACGAGCTTATCAGTCAAATTACAGGACAAGACGCATTTAATGCGTCGCTGAGGTGTCCTCTAGCTTTATCGGGGACGGGAGCGAGGCCCGTCCCGTCCGTCGCTGCTCCTCCTCGCTTCGACACGCGCCCTGGTGAGCAATGCGCGTGGCGCCATGTAGGCAGGCAGGCAGCTGAGGTGGCGCGGTGGTAGGGTCTTGACGAAGATCTGCATGCCGCCACGCAGGCGCCTGCTGAGTTGGTCTCGAAGCTGCATGTTGCCACGCAGGTGCCTGCCCAGCTGGTTGGGCTGGCAGCTGCATGCGAGCGGCGGTGGAGATTTGGCTAGCACGGGCATGGCAGTGCCTCGCTGACGCCCTTGGTGAGGGCCTTGCCGGGCGGCCTGACAAGGCTCTTGCTGTGGTGTGCTGTCGTCCCCGGCAAGGATCTTGCCGGGGGTCTTGTGGCTCTCCTGGGCAAGGATCTTCCCGAGGATCGTTGTCTTCCAATCCTCATCTGATCTTGAGCGTTCCTTGTCTTCACAAAGATCTGCATGCCACCATGGAGGTGCCTCCCGAGCCCTAGTTCCAACGTGGTTGATGGTGTTGGAGACCGTGGGCTCAAGGGTGGCTCGCTCTGTTGGTGTTTGGGCGTGCTGCCCCAGCAAGGGTCTTGCCGGGGCTGCTGAGGCGTCCCCGGCGAGGGTCTTGCCGGGGGAAACTGCTCCGTCCATCTGCTTCTTTGCGTTCTTGGTCTTGGCGATCTGTTGATTGTCTTGGGCTTCGATTTTACCTTGGTTCACCTCCCCAGTTCTGCTTGGTGCGGTCGTGGTCGTGGCTCCGACTGTCCATGCACAGGTAAGGGGTACAAAGATGTGCCCCTTCTTTTGTACACCGACAGGAGCCCCCGGGCCTGGGCCACACATAAGCTTGACACGTTGTTGGGCCAGGCCCAAAACGGTGTGCGGGCAGGCGGGGCGGTTTTTACCGCGGTAAAACTTTTCGCGTGCTGCGCTTCCCATGACACGCGTTGAATATGCGACATGGAGGGGTGCGCGTCACATGGGCGGCATGCGTGGGGAAGTTCCCGCACGCATGCGTCACATCGCAGTAAAGAGGTGGCTCGCGCCTTCCCCGTAAAAAGAGGGAGGCGTGGAGGCGCGGCTCATTTACTAAATGTGGCCGGGTTGTGGTCTTCAAGGCGTCCACACCCCACGATCACGGGGTGGGGAGAGGTCGCTTCACCCGTCCCCTCGGTTCTGCGCGTTCGCCACGCGTCCTCCATGTTCTTGGGGTGGCAAGCGGTGGAGACGGGAAACCGGGCCGTTGCTGGTTGGGGCAGTGGGTCGGTCCCGATTCCCTGCGCCTCTGGTGGCTGGGTTGGCCGAGCGGGGCGGCCGAGCCCCGACCCCGCCCCTTTATAAGGAGAGGGAAGGGGAGATGGCATCCCGCATTCTTCTATCTTCTACCTCCTCCTGCCTCTGCTTCTTCCTCTCATCCACCATGGAGAAGGGGAACCACTGTCCCTCGACGGTGGCGGCGAGGGTCGCCGCTCGACAACACGTCCCTCCTCCTCCTGAACCCGCGGTGGTGGAGCCGGCTACGAGGGGAAGGGGGAGGGGGCGAGGCCGTGGGCGAAGCCGTGGTAGAGGTCGTGGTGCTCGGGGAAGAGGAAGACGGGGCGGCATGCCGGCCTCGCCCCCGCCAGTGATGCCTTTCCCGACGGAGGGCCACGTTGGTGACCAGCCCCGCGAGTTCTTCATCAGGCTGCGCCGGCCTCCGCGTCGCCATCTTCGTCTTCCTGCCCCGTTTGCTCGGGAGATGGAGCGTGACCCGCCCCAGTCCCTCAGGTTGCACATGAGGGGCTGCGGGAATGGGGGCACGCGGGTCGACGTCGACTTCCCGGCTCCTCGGGTCATGTACCTTCGCCGTGGATGGAAGACGTTCGCTCGCATCCACAACCTGACGGCGGGGCTCGTCCTCTACTTCAAATTAATGGAGGACGGGCTGCTCTCCGTCAAGGTCTTCGCGGACTTTGGAACTCGCCTGAAGTGCTGCGTGGAGAGCTCCTCCAACGGGGACTCCGACGATGGAAGCTCTTCCTCGAGCAAGAGTAACGAGGAGGACAGCGGGGCAGATGACGGGGACGAGTCCGACTAGGCGTCAGATGCCCCACGCCTGGGCGGGTGCGGCAGCAGCAGTATCTGCACCTGGCCGCTGCTCCGGGGGAGTTTTGCCGGGGGAGGGGCCAGCTCCTTGAACTTCTCAGGGCCGTCTCCTTGGGCGGCTAGCGTCGGGAGGCTGCGGAAGAGGAAGAGGGCGGGCGGCAAGTCCGTCAACTCGGAGTACGCGGACACCGACGCCTTCATCTCCTGTCCGGCGACCTACCGCCTCGTCATCCAGCTCCTTTCCCGGCACCGTCATCACCGGCCCACCCTTGGGTAGCCACCGAGGTGTTCTCTTGGTGCTTTCTGCTGCTCGTAGCTCGCCTAGGCGCCCCGTTTGCCCTTTTGCCTTCTTGACCCGCCTCCTGGAGAGAGGGACAAGAAAGGGATTACGGGCATCTTATCTCTTTTTTAGTTTGTAAGCCTTCGGGCCTTTGTTAAATTTAGAACTTGTAATCCCCTTGCTCATGTTTTTCATTCCATACGAAATGTACCTGTGTGGGATGTTTTTAATGAAAAAGGGATGTTTGCCGGGTTTTTCGTTCGTGGGTAGACCCCGCGACAAGGAGCGGATCCTTGTTGCTTATTAAGATAAACATTTTTCGCCCAGCAACAGGCCTTGGCACCCCCCTCACTTCGCTCGACCATTCTCGCACTCTTGGCGGAGGCAGGGATGAAGTGCGCTTAGGCTCCTCGTTCTACCTCCTTGCCGCCGCGGCTACAACCAAATCCGGACCCAGGAGATAATCCTTAGGTATAGGAAAAAGGGGAGCACGGTAGCCCGAAGATAAAACGAGGTTTCACATGCCCCAGTTCCATTCCGAAATGCATGATAGAGGAAAGACTTATCTGGATCTGCAGCCCCTGGCAAACTTGTCTTGCCGCGGTTGGATCCTTGTACTTGCAGCCCCCGGCAACTTTGGTTTGCCGGGGTCGGGACGCCGGTCCGTTACCTTTCTTCCAAGTAGCTCAGCAGAAATGCCCAAGTGCCCTGCGAACCAAAGGAGGACAGAAAAGAACATAGAGATACGAACTCGACCTCTAGGCTAGGGGTTAGTCGCTGCTAAGCACTATCCACCCTAACCAAGGAAGACACTCGACCAAGCATGCATGCTATAACTTAGGGCGTCATCACTTCATTTATTTGTGCTCAGGGTCCGCGCCTGGCTTTGTACAAAGGGTTACATGCCTTGCCGGCAAAGCTTGTACAAAAAGGTGGCTTGCCGGGGGGCCCGGCAAGCCGCGCCTTATGGGTAAAACTTGCGAAGATGCTCGATGTTCCAGGAATTACTCACTGGGACGGCATCTTCGGTCTCCAGGCGGACTGCACCGGGCCTGGTGACTCGTATTACTCGATAAGGGCCCCCCCACTTCGGCGTCAACTTGTTGGTATTCTTGGCCGACTGAACGCGCCGAAGAACAAGGTCGCCTTCCTCAAAGCTTCGGGCATGAACCTTGCGGCTATGGTAGCGGCGCAAGGCTTGCTGGTAGCGTGCCGCTCTCACAGCCGCCCGAAGACGATCTTCCTCGAGGAGCATTGCGTCATCTTGCCGCAACTGCTCTTGCTCAAGCTCATCATAAGCGAGCACTTGGGGTGACCCGTATATGAGTTCCGTGGGGAGAACTGCCTCTGCCCCATATACTAGGGAAAAGGGTGTCTGACCGGTGGCTCGATTTGGTGTCGTCCTGATCGACCAAAGAACCGCCGGCAACTCATCAATCCAGCGCCTTCTGCTCTTGTGCAGCCTGTCAAAGGTCTTCGTTCTCAGGCCTCACAACACTTCAGCATTCGCCCTCTCCACTTGACCGTTGCTCCGGGGGTGTGCCACGGAAGCAAAACAGACCTTGCTGCCGAGGTCTTGAATGTACTACATGAAGGTGTGGCTTGTGAACTGCGTGCCGTTGTCGGTGATAATTCTTCTTGGCACACCAAAGTGGCAGACTAGTCCCTTGAAGAACTTGACGGCTGACTGTGATGTCACCTTTCTCACTGCTTCCACTTCCGGCCACTTTGTGAACTTGTCGATTGCAACGTACAAGTACTCAAAGCCCCCGACAGCACGGGGGAAGGGGCCCAGTATGTTGAGCCCCCAGACCGAGAATGGCCAGGAGAGAGGGATCATTTGAAGGGCTTGAGCTGGTTGATGAAGCTTCTTTCAATGGAACTGACACGCTTCACACTTGGTTACTAGTGTCGTCGCATCCTGGAGGGCGGTGGGCCAGAAGAAACCTTGCCGGAACGCCTTCCCGGCAAGGGCCCTCGACCCTATGTGGGAGCCACATATGCCTCCATGTATCTCTGCCAAAAGCTCCAGTCCTTCCTCCCGGGGGATGCACTTCAATTTCACACCGTTCGGCCTTCTCCTGTACAGGACGTCATCGACAAACTGGTACAGGGCAGACCGACGGGCTACTTTTTCCGCTTCTTCCTGCTCCTCCGGAAGTTCCCCTGTTTGGAGGAATCGGACAGTATGTTGCGCCCACGCCGGACCCTGGGGCTCGACGGCAAGGACTAAAGGCATTTCCTCTGCCATGGGAGCGGCTGTCTCCACGGCTAGGGCTTGACGCCCTGCCGGAGCCAGTTGCTCTTTGGCAGGCTCAGCGCCCATGGCAGCATCCTTGCCGGCAGCCCCAGGGGGCTCGGTAGAAAAGTACTCGCCGGGACCACATTTCCTCCGCTTGTTCCGCCACATTGATGGTTCGACGGATGGCTGAGTTAACCGGAGAAAAAAGGTACCTGGTTCCACAGGTAGCTTGAATGCGGCACGCTTCGACAGGTAATCGGCGATGTCGTTCTCCGCTCGGGGAACGTGCTCCGTTTGGATACCGCCAAAGCGCTCCTCCAACTTCCTCACTTCATCTACGTAGGCCTCCATTAATGGGCTCTGGTAATCCTTGTTGACTTGCCTGATGACCAGCTGCAAATCACCCCTGACGATGAGCTTCTTCACCCCGAGGTCTGCCGCGATCCTGAGACCGACAAGAAGCCCCTCGTACTCAGCAGTGTTATTTGTGGACATCTCCCTGGGAAAGTGCATCTGGATCACATACTTGAGGTGCTCTCCGGTGGGTGCGACAAGCAGCACACCGGCACCGGCGCCTTGCAGCGAGAAAGCCCCATCAAAGTACATGATCCAGTCGCGGTCTGCTTCCTTGCCGGGGAGAGCGGTCTCCTGGATTTCCTCGTCGGGCGTTGAGGTTCATTCTGCAGTGAACTCCGCCAAGACTGCTCTGGATTGTCGAGGTACTTTCAAACTTCAACCCAAAACTTGACAACTCCAGGGCCCATTCCACAATCCTTCCAGTCACATCTGGGTTATGCAGTATCCGTTGCAATGGGAGGCGGGTGACGACGGTGATCTCGTGGGCTTGGAAGTAATGACGCAGCTTCCTCGAGGCCATAAGGAGGCCGAAGAGCAATTTCTGCATGCCGGAGTACCTCGACCTAGCCCCCTGCAAGAGGGAGCTGACAAAGTAAACCGGGTGCTGCATCATCTTCTTCTTCTGCACCACCTCACTCGACTGCGCGGGCACTGCCTTGGTGGCATCAGACCCTGCCGGGGGCCTTGCCTTGCCGGCACCAGGCCCTGCTGGGGGGATCTTTGGCTTGCCATCCGCTGGGTCTACCGTCGCCACTACCTCCTCGTCGACCTCCCTCTGCGCCACCAGTGCGGCACTGACCACTTTGATTCGTTGCCGCTAGGTACAGCAGCAACAGCTCTTGTGGTTTAGGCGCAACCAGTATTGGCGTGGAGGAAAGGTATTGTCACAGCCTCAGATCAGCTCTTGTTTGACTTTGCTTGCTCATCATGTCATCATGTTTATTTCCAAAAGAAACTTGAAATGGGGATTGTTGAAACCCTAGCACTAAATGAATTCAACTAGGTTCAAATAAACAATATTTTTAATGAACCCAAAATGCCGTTTGAAAATGTTCATGATTTTTGATAAAGGTGAAAACCTCTACCAAAAATGATGCCAATATTTTTAGGCCATTCTGGATTTTTGAATAATCCATATTGTATTTGAATTGGGGCATTTAAATACTATTAATATTTTTAAATGCTCCAACATTTCTGAAAATAGTTAAGGGCCTCTGTAATAATTCATTTAATGCCCACAATTATTTTCAGGATTTATTCAAATGATTTGGGCTAGAAACTAAATCAAAACAAAATAACAAAAATAGAAAAGTAGAACAAATTATTCATAGAGAGAGAGAAAGAACTAACGTGGCGCCCACTAGTCCGGCCCAGCATGGCCCAGTCCATCTGGCCGTGCCAGTCGTCCCCTTCCTTGGGATAGAAGGACGCCGGGCGTGTGCCCCTTGCACGCGGCCACGCGCCTCGGCCACCTCCTGCTTCCAGCCGCCTTCCCGACGTCGCTCTGGACGCCCTGGACGTTGACACGCACCCCCGAGCCCTCTCACTCTTCCCCGAGGCCCTCCTCCCCTCTGCTCCCTCTCTCTCGCCCGAACCCGAGCGCCACCGTCGCCGCCGCTCATTGCTGCCGCGCCCACAGCCGATGCCTTGCCTCCCCGATCAGTCCAGCACCTCCGCCACCTCGCACCACGCCTCTCCATCGAAGAAAGCTAACACGGAGGCCCAGTGGAGCCGCCATCGTCGCCATCTTCCTTGTCCCTGTCCGGTGATCGCCGTCGTCGATTCGCCGCACGGAGGACGTCCCCGAGCCCGATGAGCTTGTCTACGTGACCGCTGTGAGCTCTCCATCTTTTCCCCCTCGTTATCTTCGTCATTTGCGACCTCCAGCGTCCGTAACCACCGTGGCCGAGCTTCCCCTGCCGCCGGCCATGTTGCCGTTGTCGTTGCAGCCACTGCATCTCGAGGCTGAGCGCGTCACCGTGCTCAGCATGTCTGCAGGAGCATGAAGCACCCCACCGCTCGACCCGCCGTGCACCACAACGCCGATTCCGAGCTTGACCGAACCACGGCCGCCGCAAACCTCGTCGCCGGCGTTGATTCCGGTGACCCCCGCGCCCAACTCTGCCTCCTCTTGATGCGGGCGAGCAAGGGCTATGCCCTGGTGCCCTCAGCACGCTAACCCGACGCCTCTAACGCAAATCCGGCGCGCCCCGCCGTGTTCTGTGGTCGCCGCCGGCTGAACTCCGGCGAGGTCGACATGGTCCCATCATTAGCAGCTAATGACATCGCTAATTAACCCTAGAGCCACTTATAGACGGGCCCCACTTCCTAATTAACCACGGCTTAGTTTTGTTTAGACTAAACTAACCCCGCAGGGCCCACAGGTCAGCGTTGACTTGCTGACGTGGCTGTTGACCTGACCCCACCTGTCGGTGACCCAAACAGCACTGTGTGCCTGACTAGTGGACCCCACTGTTCAAGTTTGACCTGGTCACCCGCAGTTGACTTGCTGACATCACAGTGATGCGATGCTGACGCAGTTAATAATTTTCTGGATTAAAAATAATCCAGGAAATTCCAGAAAATGTTAAAAACTTCTAAGAATCATAGAAATTAAACCGTAACTCCAAATGAAATAATTTATATATGACAAATTATCAGAAAAATCCAATCTATCCATCTGTACCGTTTTCATGGCTCTTAGAACAACTTTTGGCTACTGTCTAGGACAAATCAAATGAATGGCATTTAAGTAACCATATGTGTAGTTTGAATTTGAACCTTGGGTTCAAACCAACTTCATTTAAATTGCTGCTAGTTGTATTAGCTCAAACACACTCATCTTGCCATGTCATGATCATGCATCATATTGTCGCATTGCATTGATTATGTTCCCTCTTGTCTGCCGGTGGTTGTTCCCTCTCGATAGATGTGTTCAGACGATGAGTTCGATGACACCGATGAAGAGCTATATCATCTTCAAAAGTGTCAGGCAAGCAAAAACCCCTTGTTCATTCCGATACAATCCCACACTCTCTCTTCTACTCTCTTTTACTGTATTAGGACAACAATGATTCAACTGTTACATGTTGCAGTAGTTTAACCCCTTTCCTCTGCATGACCTGTCATTGCCACAGTAAATAGATGAAACCCACTAGCATGAGTAGGTGTTATTTGAGCCCTGATGTGCCTACTCATTCATGCTTGTTTGTCATGCCTGCTACTGCTTAGAGTTGAGTCAGGTCTGATTCACCGGGGATGAATTGGAAAGTTGTGAACATGTCCTACTGTTGAGAGCTAAGTGTGTGAACACGATTTGGTAAAGGTAGCAGTGAGAGGCCTTGTTGGAGTACATGGTGGGTTGTCTCATTGAAACAGTCCTCAGGAACTGAGTTCTGTGTTTGTGATCCATGAACAGTTACTACCACACATTGGTTCCGGTAACTCGACCCCTCTCGGCTTATTAACCAACTCGATCTCTGTCCAGGAGTTGCAAGTAGTTTCTGGTGTTTGTAGGTAGTGTTAGTAGTCTACCAAGTGGCACCCGGTACAGGTGGGCTTGGGACAGACTAGGCACAGCGGCACGGTGTACCAAGTGGCACCCGGATGGTAGGCTTGGGAACCCTGCTCACACCGTTTGGGGCCGTGACCGACACCCCGGCCGGATCTCCTTGCGAATGGAACCCGAATAGGCGATAAACCTGGACTAGAGACTTGTGTGGTTAGTCGGGTCATGGCCGACTCCCTCACCAGGCTTCCGCTTGAAGGTTGCCGAGATACACGACGTGTACATGGTGGTATGTGGCGAGAGCGTGTGTGAAGAAGTACACCCCTACAGGGTTAACATCATCTATTCGAATAGCCATGTCCGCGGAAAAGGACATCTGGGTTGCCTGTGCAGTTCATAGACAAGTGAAAGTGGATACTCTAAAACTCGCAAGATAAGCGTGAGTGTTATGGATGGCCTTCTCATAGGGAGACGGGAGCGGATTCATAGTGGTGTATTGATATGGTGAATATGTGGACTCATGTGCGCCACCTCAAAAGAGTTACTTGCAGTCATAGTTTAGGATAGCCACTGAGTCAAAGCTGGCTTCCTGCAGTCAAACTCCACCACCCCCTTTGTTGATACTGATGCATATGTAGCTAGTTCTGATGTAAGTCTTGCTGGGTACATTTGTACTCACGTTTGCCTATTTTATGTTTTGCAGAGAGACGTCAGTCTCGCTAGTAGTTCCGCGTGGACTTCGACGTTTAGCTTGTTACCTCAGCTACGATCTTGTACCCTTGGGAGGGTCTTGTAGATAGTCAGGCTTCTCGGGCTTCTTCATTTGTAGTTCTCTGTACTCAGACAAGTTAAGCTTCCGCATGTGCTTGTTGCTTGTATGCTCTGTATGTTGGGTCATGAGACCCATGTTTGTAATATCTGGCTCCTCGGAGCCTAATGAATAAATACTTGAGTCGTAGAGTTATGTTGTGATGCCATGTTGTATTTACACATATCGAGCATATTGTGTGTATGATTGAAATGCTTGGTATGTGTGGGATCCGACAACCTAGTTGTTTATCCTTCGTTGCCTCTCTTATGGGGAAATGTAGTCTTGTGCTTCCATGAGCGATAGTAGTCCGCTACAGCCCGGTTCACCGGAGTCCTGCTAGCCCAGCACTACTGCTCCGGAACACTTGACTGGCCGACGTGTGATTCACTTCGTTCCTGTGTCTGTCCCTTCAGGGAAATGTCATGCGGTGACATCCGGAGTCCTGCCTAGCCTGCTACAGCCCGGTTCACCGGAGTCCTGTTAGCCCAGTGCTACAGCCCGGATTCGCACACTGCTGACCGACATGCTCGATGTTGATTCATCTATGCCTGTCCCCGTAAGTTAGTGCCACTTTGGGTTCTCGACTATTCATGTCGGCCCGGGTTCTCTGTCATATGGATGCTAGCGACACTATCATATACGTGAGCCAAAAGGCGCAAACGGTCCCGGGCCATGGTAAGGCGACACCCGTGGGAATACCGTGCGTGAGGCCGCAAAGTGATATGAGGTGTTACCGGCTAGATCGATGTGACTTGGAATCGGGGTCCTGACAGCTTTGGTATCAGAGCCTGACTGCCTGTAGGATTACCAAGGCAAACTGGTCGAAGTTGTGTCTAGAAATGCTTTAGTTATATAAGGGAATTGTTTGTGGAAGGGAACGTATGGCTCTTTTTACTCCTTTACCTTATGCCCTTCTGATCTGAGTCATCCTGTTCTCTTCTACGGGGATTAAGAACTAGGATTCTCGTCTATCAATCAGGATCACGTGTTACTAATCTGTAGACTTATAGGATTGTTGGTTTCAAGCCCAGTTAAGTTCCTACTACTTCCATGTGTTGTTAGTTGATCTCAGAACCTTGATATTGTGATTCTGGGTGGTTATGCCACCATTTTTGCAGGATGTCTCAAATCTTTTTGAGCATTTACAACCATTATGCTGTCCGAGTCATCCCAGGTTTCCAAACAATCTGATGCATTTGCAAAATCCTTTCCCTGTGTTTCCGCGTCCCTTTGGGCCAGATTAAGCATACTAACAGTCTGTTGAGGTACTCCATTTCCTTGACATATGTGTTAGAACTAGTATTATGACCCTAGGTGTCTTAGGGAGTCACCTAGTAAGCTAGCCATGCTTTATATTCCTAGTGTGATGAATCTGGCCATCATTCCCGAAAGCATCCCGTGATCCTACTTAGTAGTAGGTATTCTACTCCTGGGTTTTGAACCCGAGATTCACCCTACTTCATGTTGTTAGTACTTGCTAGTTCCCTTAAGATATTAGTAACCTTTGCGATAGTCCTCGAGGTCCATGGTATCTCATTCTTCCAACACCATGAACCATCATGGCAGAAGTTCTTTTGAACCAAAAGATCACAACCAGGGTGCTCTTGAGGAGTACTCCATTCATATTGTGACTCTGCCAGTTCTATCATTCTGCATGGGTTATCAGGAAGAAATATGTTGAACTCTTTTGACATACTAACCCATGAATCCACAACTCAGATAGTTATATGTTCCTTGAGTTGCTCTCTTTAGTTGTATTCTGACCCTCGTCTATCATTTCATAGTCAAGAGTATGCGTGCATTCGCTGTCGATGCCTATTGTTCTTATGGTCTGTCAAGCCATTCTATTCCGGAATGACTAGGAGAAACAAACTCCAGTACCTCATCCATATCTAGGATTGGGTCAAAGCAGTTGTATTCCACAGATCAAAATCCCAATCCCGCTTTTGTTCTGTTCTACCTTGGAGTGTTGCCTCCTTATGTCAGGATTGTCATGAGAATTGCAGCACCTCTTATGAATTCTTGACACAGTGATACTTCTCGCCATCATCATTCGCTCCTCGCTTCCGAGGCTTGGCTAAGTGCTCTAGAGGTTTTCCTTATTGTCCTGGTTCTTACCTCAACAGGCACCTGTAATCCGCGCAGGTGTGTCCGCACCCCCTAGAGTGGACGAGAAAGAAAGGATTTTTTTCTCGGAGCAACCCCCCAGGTTCTTGGCCAAGAGGGCCCACTTGGAGACTTGGGATCTCAGCATTATGTCAATCTGCAAATATCGAATGATGCTTCGACAGATTCAGTCATCCATTTAGCTTTAAAATCAGAGGGGTAGCCATGGTTTCAGCTTCACAGGCAACAGCTGGTAGGGACCCGCCTACGTGCCCTTTACGCCCAGTCATTCCGAAGAACACTTGCCCCCCCCCCCCCGTCTTACCGCGGCTGCTGGCAAGGAGTTAGCCGGGGCTTCTTCCTCGAGTCCTGTCATGATCGCGCACTTGACGATCAACCGGAATACTGACAAGTGAACCGTGATGTGTGAAATCAATACTCCTAGCAACTAGTTGCTTGGTAGTAAATGGACAATATTCTCATTCTTAGCGTGTTGGTTATTGAATCATCATTCTAAGATAGATTGTGCTACCAAGTCCTTATTTGCGGTGCACTCTTCGATCAATGAGCTAGGATTATTCAATCCCTTGCTTATTTGATCATATCGTCTTGCTCTGAAAAGCAAGATTGTTCCCGAGCTTAGTAACATATCGGTGGTTCGTGATATTCCGAATATCCTCTCGGAAGTATTACCAGGTTGTCACCTGACCGCTATGTTGAGTTTGTGATCATGTTGGTTTTCCTCCAAACCACCCATTCTCCAAGAATCTGTGTTGAATACCCCTGAGCTAGTTGGTTAAGCCAAACAACAACTTGGAGAGTTGGAAGATAAAAGCTTGTGTGACTAGTTCATGTTAAGGGATATCTTTTTGTGTGTTTGTGTCTGTGTTGAAGCAAGATGATATCTCCATCGATTGGTCCTCGTGATCAGTTGTTGGATCTATTGCCTTGTCAAAACTTTGACTTGAGTATGGGCTATCGTCAAGTCAAATCAGAACCAACGATGTTCGAAATGTTGTCTAACTCGTGGTTGATCCCTCGAGCATACACCATTACATCTTTTGGTCGGACCAATGCTATCACCGTGTTCACAAGATGGTGGAAGTCTAGTGATATGGAAATTCCGATGAG
Organism: Triticum aestivum; assembly: GCF_018294505.1. Classification (NCBI taxonomy): domain Eukaryota; kingdom Viridiplantae; phylum Streptophyta; class Magnoliopsida; order Poales; family Poaceae; genus Triticum; species Triticum aestivum. The sequence continues at coordinate 176,925,025 of NC_057808.1, read as the reverse complement.
TTGCTGTTGAGCCCATCAGCAGCATCTTGTCTCCCCCATGATTCGTGTTAAACATTAAGCTAGTGTTGGAAACTTTGTAAACAATGCCTTCATGTTCCGTTCATGAAGCATATGTTTGGATGAAAGTAGCGACTTCCTCTAAGTTCACGTGCAATCGATGCAAGTTGCCGCCGTGAATTCGAGAAAGCTTGTTTTTGCTTCCCCTGGAATCATCCCAAGTCATTCATGCATATGTGTGAAGTATCCTGTTGTTTGGAGACTTGCAACCTTCATTCCATATGTTCCCTAGCACCCCAAGCCACGGATTCACTTGTTCAAGGAAAAGAAGTCTAGCGCGCGTAAAGACTTCGAAATACTTGATGATGGATCCTAACCTGAACTGGATTTTATTATAAGACTGCCACGTGGTCACGCTTGGCTAGGACAGTGTGTTCACAGGTGTGTAGCAAAACCTGCTCGTGTTTTGGGGCATGCAATCGTAGTTCATTCCCCGAGAATCTCGCAACATCATCTCGTCGATTTGTGTTGCAACCTTTCCTTTTCCAGACATGTTGTCTGAAATATCCCGTTACCAACCGGATCTGAATCTCCGGCAGACATGATGGTTGGAACATTCCGAGCATTTGCATTTTGTTCCCATCTTGCACCGCCATTGTGCTAGTTCCCCATGGGCTGCCTTTCTCAGCAGTTGCTGCCCAAGATCATCTTCCAAAGTGGACCTACCATGGATCCCATCCATTTTCGATGACAAGCAAAATCATCCATTGCGTCGTCTTCAACAAGGTAGTTCACATCATCCATTCTAGTCCGAGTATGTTATTCTTTTGAACTCCTTCAAATGATCGATTGTGATTGCCTTAGGCTGGTATAAAGAGTCTCAATGATCTCTATGTCAAAAGTAATTCTTTCTGCCATTTAAAGGAATAATTCTATGAGCCGTTATGGGATCATGGTAATTGCTTCCTCGCTACTTTGAAACCCTCGTCAAATTGTTTCTTCCGTCCCTCCGAATGCATGTTTTTCCTCTCAACTCAAGAGATGTTTGCGCGTCTCATTCCATGAGTTGATCTTGAGTGCTCAACCTTCGAGGAGATCATTTCCTATAGAGTTTCTTTCTGTCGTCATCGTGTTGGATGAAGATCTCGAAAACAAAGACGTTAGGATCAATATGATGCAACGAATCAACATCTTCAGAAATGCAATGGATCGTGAAGAGTGTGTTAGTTCCGTGTCCCCTCTGTCTTCTTACCTCACGTCTTGAATCTCGGGACGAGATTCTTGTTTAGTGGGGGTGAGCTGTCACAGCCTCAGATCAGCTCTTGTTTGACTTTGCTTGCTCATCATGTTATCATGTTTATTTCCAAAAGAAACTTGAAATGGAGATTGTTGAAACCCTAGCACTAAATGAATTCAACTAGGTTCAAATAAACAATATTTTCAATGAACCCAAAATTCCCTTTGAAAATGTTCATGATTTTTGATAAAGGTGAAAACCTCTACCAAAAATGATGCCAATATTTTTAGGCCATTCTGGATTTTTGAATAATCCATATTGTATTTGAATTGGGGCATTTAAATACTATTAATATTTTGAAATGCTCCAACAATTCTGAAAATAGTTAAGGGCCTCTGTAATAATTCACTTAATGCCCACAATTATTTTCAGGATTTATTAAAATGATTTGGGCTATAAACTAAATCAAAACAAAATAACAAAAATAGAAAAGCAGAACAAATTATTAACAGAGAGAGAGAACTGACTTGGCGCCCACTGGTCCATCCCAGCACGGCCCAGTCCATCTGGCCGTGCCAGTCGTCCCCTTCCTTGGGACAGAAGGACCCCGGCGTGTGCCCCTTGCGTGCGGACACGCTCCTCGGCCACCTCCTGCTTCCCGCCGCCTCCCCGACGTCGCTCTGGATGCCCTGGACGTCGACACGCACCCCCGACCGCTCTCACTCTTCCCCGAGGCCCTCCTCCCCTCTGCTCCCTCTCTCTCGCCCGAACCCGAGCGCCACCGTCGCCGCCGCTCGTTGCCGCCGCGCCCACCGCCGATGCCTTGCCTCCCCGATCAGTCCAGCACCTCCGCCACCTCGCACCACGCCTCTCCATCGAAGAAAGCTAACGCGGAGGCCCTGTGGAGCCGCCATCATCGCCATCTTCCTCGTCCCTGTCCGATGATCGCCATTGTTGATTCGCCGCACGCAGGACGTCCCCGAGCCCGCTGAGCTTGTCTACGTGACCGCTGTGAGCTCTCCGTCTTTTCCCCCTCATTATCCTCGTCGTTTGCGACCTCCAGCATCCGTAACCACCGTGGCCGAGCTTCCCTTGCCGCCGGCCATGTCGCCGTCGTTGTTGCAGCCACTGCAGCTCGAGCCTGAGCGCGTCACCGTGCTCAGCATGTCTGCAGGAGCACGAAGCACCCCACCGCTTGACCCGCCGTGCACCACAACTCCGATTCCGAGCTTGACCGAACCATGGCCGCCGCAAACCTCGTCGCCGGCGTTGATTCCGGCGACCCCCACGCCCAACTCCACCTCCTCTTGATGTGGGCGAGCAAGGGCTATGCCCTGGTGCCCTCAGCGCGCTAACCCGACGCCTCTAGCGCAAATCCGGCGCGCCCTGCCGTGTTCTGTGGTTGCCGCCGGCTGAACTCCGGCGAGGTCGATGTGGTCCCATCATTAGCAGCTAATGACATCGCTAATTAACCCTAGAGCCACTTACAAACGGGCCCCACTTCCTAATTAATCACGGCTTAGTTTTGTTTAGACTAAACTAATCCCGCAGGGCCCTCATGTCTGTTTGACCTGGCCACGTCACCTGTTGACCGACCCCACACGTCAGCATTGACTTGCCGACGTGGCTGTTGACCTGACCCCACCTGTCGGTGACCCAGACAGCACTGTGTGACTGACTAGTGGACCCCACTGGTCAGGTTTGACCTGGTCAGCCGTGGTTGACTTGCTGACGTCACAGTGACGCAATGCTGACGTAGTTAATAATTTTCTGGATTAAAAATAATCCAGGAAATTCCAGAAAATGTTTAAAACGTCTAAAAATCATAGAAATTAAACCGTAACTCCAAATGAAATAATTTATATATGACAAATTATCAGAAAAATCCAATCTATCCATCTGCACCATTTTCATGCATGTTAGAACAACTTTTGGCTACTGTCTAGGACAAATCAAATGAATGGCATTTAAGTAACCATATGTGTAGTTTGAATTTGAACCTTGGGTTCAAACCAACTTCATTTAAATTGCTGCTAGTTGCATTAGCTCAAACACACTCATCTTGCCATGTCATGATCATGCATCATATTATCACATTGCATTGATTATGTTCCCTCTTGTCTGCCGGTGGTTGTTCCCTCTCGATAGATGTGTTCCGACGATGAGTTCGATGACACCGATGAAGAGCTATATCATCTTCAGAAGTGCCAGGCAAGCAAAAACCCCTTGTTCATTCCGATACAATCCCACACTCTTGCTTCTGCTCTCTTTTACTGCATTAGGACAACAATGATTCAACTTTACATGTTGCGGTAGTTGAACCCCTTTCCTCTGCATGACCTGTCATTGCCACAGTAAATAGATGAAACCCACTAGCATGAGTAGGAGTTGTTTGAGCCCTGATGTGCCTACTCATTCATGCTTGTTTGTCATGCCTGCTACTGCTTAGAGTTGAGTCAGGTCTGATTCACCGACGATGAATTGGAAAGTTGTGAACATGTCCTACTGTTGAGAGCTAAGTGTGTGAACACGATTTGGTAAAGGTAGCGGTGAGAGGCCATGTAGGAGTACATGGTGGGTTGTCTCATTGAAACCGTCCTCAGGAACTGAGTTCTATGTTTGTGATCCATGAACAGTTACTACCACACATTGGGTTTCGGTAACTCGACCCCTCTCGGCTAATTAACCAACTCGATCTCTGTCCAGGAGTTGCAACTAGTTTCTGGTGTTTGTAGGTAGTGTTAGTAGTCTACCAAGTGGCACCCAGTACAGGTGGGCTTGGGACAGACTAGGCACAGTGGCACGGTGTACCAAGTGGCACCCGGATGGTGGGCTTGGGAACCCTGCTCACATCGTTTGGGGTCGTGAGCGACACCCCGGCCGGATCTCCTTGCGGATGGAACCCGAATAGGCGATAAACCTGGACTAGAGACTTGTGTGGTTAGTCGGGTCGTGGCCGACTCCCTCGCCAGGCTTCCGCTTGAAGGTTGCCGAGATACACGACATGTACATGGTGGTAAGTGGCGAGAGCGTGTGTGAAGAAGTACACCCCTGCAGGGTTAACATCATCTATTCGAATAGCCGTGTCCGCGGAAAAGGACTTCTGGGTTGCCTGTGCAGTTCATAAACAAGTGAAAGTGGATACTCTAAAACTCGCAAGATAAGCGTGAGTGCTACGGATGGCCTTCTCGTAGGGAGGCGGGAGCGGATCCATAGTGGTGTATTGATATGGTGAATATGTGGACTCGTGTGCGCCACCTCAAAAGAGTTACTTGATATCATAGTTTAGGATAGCCACTGAGTCAAAGCTGGCTTGCTGCAGTCAAACTCCACCAACCCCTTTGTTGATACTGATGCATATGTAGCTAGTTCTGATGTAAGTCTTGCTGGGTACATTTGTACTCACGTTTGCCTATTTTATGTTTTGCAGAGAGACGTCAGTCTCGCTGGTAGTTCCACGTGGACTTCGACGTTTAGCTTGTTACCTCTGCTATGATCTTGTACCCTTGGGAGGGTCTTGTAGATAGTCAGGCTTCTCAGCCTTCTTCATCTGTAGTTGTCTGTACTCAGACAAGTTAAGCTTCCGCATGTGCTTGTATGCTCTGTATGTTGTGTCATGAGACCCATGTTTGTAATATCTGGCTCCTCAGAGCCTAATGAATAAATACTTGAGTCGTAGAGTTATGCTGTGATGCCATGTTGTATTTACACATACCGAGCATATTTTGTGTAGGATTGAAATGCTTGGTATGTGTGGGATCCGACAACCTAGTTGTTTATCCTTGGTAGCCTCTCTTATGGGGAAATGTAGTCTTGTGCTTCCATGAGCCATAGTAGTCCGCTACAGCCCGGTTCACCAGAGTCCTGCTAGCCCAGCACTACTACTCCGGAACACTTGACTGGCCGGCATGTGATTCACTTTGTTCCTGTGTCTGTCCCTTCAGGGAAATGTCATGCGGTGACATCCGGAGTCCTGCCTAGCCTGCTACAGCCCGGTTCACCGGAGTCCTGTTAGCCCAGTGCTACAGCCCGGATTCGCACACTGCTGACTGACATGCTCGATGTTGATTCATGTATGCCTGTCCCCGTAAGTTAGTGCCACTTTGGGTTCTCGACTAGTCATGTCGGCCCGTGTTCTCTGTCATATAGATGCTAGCGACACTATCATATATGTGAGCCAAAAGGCGCAAACGGTCCCGGGCCATGGTAAGGCGACACCCGGGGGAATACCGTGCCTGAGGCCGCAAAGTGATATGAGGTGTTACCGGCTAGATCGATGTGACTTGGAATCGGGGTCCTGACATGTATTTCTTCAGATCCTGCAATGTCGCCTCGGCTTCTGGGGTCCACTCCATTGGGCCTGCCTTCTTCAAGATTTTGAAGAAAGGAAGGGCGCGCTCGGCGGACTTGGAGATGAATCGGCTCATGGCGGCAACGCAGCCGGTGAGCCGACGCACATCCTTGATCCGCTTGGGCGCCTCAATCTGTTCAATAGCCTTGATCTTGTCTGGGTTTGCCTCGATCCCGCGCTGTGACACAAAGAATCTGAGAAGCTTGCCGGACGGAACGCCGAAGACACACTTATCATGGTTCAGCTTAAGGTTGATCTTGCGCAGGTTGGCACATGTCTCTTCCAGATCTTGCACAAGAGTTGCCTCGTCCTTGGTTTTGACCACTATGTCATCCATGTATGCCTCCATATTTCTATGGAGCTGGGGCTCAAAACCAATTTGGACAGCTCTTGCAAACATCGAGCCAGCACTCTTCAACCCGAAAGGCATCCGTAAAAAGCAATACGTACCACATGGGGTGATGAATGCGGTCTTCTCTTCATCTTCTCTTGTCATGAAGATTTGGTGGTAGCCCGAGTAGGCGTCGAGGAATGATAACAGATCACACCCGGCCATGGAGTCGACAATCTGGTCGATGTGCGGCAATGGTAAGGGGTCCTTAGGACAAGCCTTATTGATATCTGTGTAATCAATACACAGCCTCCATTTCCCATTTGCCTTGCGCACCACTACCGGATTGGCCAAGCATGTCGGATGGAGCACTCCTCTCACCAAACCCGCTGCTTCCAACTTTCTGATCTGCTCTGTGATGAAATCCTGCCTCTCCAGAGCCTGCTTTCTGACCTTCTGCTTGACGGGCCGCGCATGAGGACAGACAGCTAGGTGGTGCTCAATCACCTCCCTAGGAACACCGGGGATGTCGGATGCTTGCCATGCAAACACGTCAACATTCGCCCGCAGGAAGGTGACGATCGCGCCTTCCTATTTGCTCTCGAGGGTGGAGCCTATGGTGAAGGCCCCTCCCGTGCCATCCTCCCTGACGGATACCTTCTTGGTCTGCGGCGGCTCGGCCCTGGATTTCTTGCTCTTGCCGGTAGAGCTCTCTGGCACGTCCTCGACGGTAGCGCAACACTCCGAGGAGGTGTGCTTGCTGGAGTGGGTGCGAGAAGTCTTGCCGGACTTCTTCTTCTCTCCCGGGCCTTCAGCGGCAGGAGCAAGTGCCTTGACGGCAGCTGCTGCAACTGCTTCCCAATAGAGTTGGTCGGCGCAGATCAACGTGTCCTTCTTGTCGGAGGGGATGGAGATGATGGTCAACGGCCCGGGCATCTTTAGCATGTTGTAGGCATAGTGTGACGCCGCCATGAACTTGGCTAGTGCCGGGCGGCCGAGGATCCCATTGTAGGGCAAGGGGATCTCGGCCACGTCGAAGACGATCCTCTCCGTCATGTAGTTCAACTCTCCTCCAAACATCACGGGCAGCATGACCTTCCCCTTCGGCTGGCTCCTCCCCGGATTGACCCCTTGAAACGTGCCCGTTTCCTCGAGGTCTGCATCAGGGATTTGTAGCCTTTTGCACGACGGGCGAGCTCAAGTTCAGGCCGGCCCCGCCGTCGACCAACATCTTGTTCACCTTGAGGTTGCATATCGTTGGGGAGACCAACAACGGCAAACACCCGACCCCGGTTGTGCGGTCAGGGTGGTCCTCGGCGTCAAACATGAGGGGCGTGCTGGACCACTTCAGCGGCTTCTGAGCGTCAAACGACGGCTCCGCTGCTGTAATCTCATGCGCCCACTACTTGAGCTGGTGGTGAGAAGTATGCAGCGAGGCACCACCGTCGACGCACATGGCCTCTGTAGCCTTCTGGAACTCTTGTTCGCCGGACTCGTCGTCCTCGTCATCATCATCGTCTTCTTGCTTCATGTCACGGCCCCGGGCGGGCCTCTCTTGCTGGTTGTCCTTGTCGCGGCGGCCTCCTTGGCTGCCACGCTTCTTGCCGGATCCCTCGGCACCGTCCTGGCCCTTCTCCTTGTCCCGCCTCTCATACTTGGCCTTTTGCTTTTCAGCAAGCAACTCGACTTGCCGGCAGTTCTGGAGGTCGTGGCCTTGGTGCGGTGGATCTTGCAGCACTGCTTGCCGGAGCCCCCTGGCTTGTCGGTACCTACTAAGGCCCGGCAGGCGACGCACCCGGCAATCTCCTTGACGGGGTCGTCTGCCTTGACCTTCTTGGCAGCGCCGGTGTCGTCAGACCCCTCAAAGGCAAGCACAGCCTTGCCCTTGCGTTTCCTATTGTGACGCCATCCCTTCTTCGTCAGGGCGGAGGTGTCTTCATCAGTAGAGTCAGTTTCCGCGCCGGCATCTTCGTCGGGGTACTTCCTTCCCTCTTCAGCCCGGGCGCACCTATCGGCCAGAACATAGAGTTCGGCCACATCCTTAACCTTGGTCGTCGCCAGCTCTTCGCGCATCTTGCGGTTGTGCACGTTCTGATGGAACGCGCTGATCACATGTCAGGACCCCGATTCTAAGTCACACCGATCTAGCCTGTAACACCTCATATCACATTGCGGCCTCACGCACGCTACTCCCACGGGTGTCGCCTTACCATGGCCCGGGACCGTTTGCGCCTTTTGGCTCACGTATATGATAATGTCGCTAGCATCCATATGACAGAGAACCCGGGCCGACATGGCTAGTCGTGAACCCAAAGCGGCACTAACGTATGGGGACAGGCATACATGAATCAACATCGAACGTGTCGGTCAGCAGCGTGTGAATCCGGGCTGTAGCACTGGGCTAACAGGACTCCGGGAACCCGGGGTGTAGCAGGCTAGGCAGGACTCCGGATGTCACCGCATGACATTTCCCCGAAGGGACAGACACAGGAACGATATGAATCACATGCCGGCCAGTCAAGTGTCCAGAGCAGTACTGTTGGGCTAGCAGGACTCCGCTGACCGGGCTGTAGCGGACTACTATGGCTCAAGGAGGCACTAGACTACATTTCCCCATAAGAGAGGCTGCCAAGGATAAACAACTAGATTGTCGGATCCCACACATACCAAGCATTTCAATCATACACAGCATATGCTCGATATGTGCAAATACAACATGGCAGCACAACAAAACTCTACAACTCAAAGTACTTTATTTAAAGGGCTCCAGAGAGCCTTACATAACTTGTTCATACAGATAGGGGTCACATGACCCGACACTCAAGTCATACAATCATGCAAGCACATGCGGAAGCAAACTGTCTGGGTACAGACGCTAGAAAGAAAGAAGGCTTGACGAAGCCTGTCTATCTACGTAGGCCCTTCACAAGCCTAGATCACCACCTGGGTGGCAAGTCACTCATCGTCGTCGAGTTCTACATAGAACCCATCAGATGGGGCAGTGTTGTCGTCTGAAAACAATAATTGAAGCAACATGAGTACAAAGGTACTCAGCAAGTCTTACAACAGATCCTACTATACATGTTCATTCTCAAGAAGGTAGTGGAGTTATTGCAGCAAGCCAGCTTTGACTCTTGGCTAAGCTATCCTACGAGACACCACTTGTGAAATAGTTTTCGCACATGAGTCCACTAATCACCATCTCAATACTCCACCGTGGATCCTCCCTCGTCATCCCACGAGAGAGCCATCCGCGGTACTCACACTTATCTTGAGGCTTTTAATAGTATCCATTTACTTGTCTATGAACTGCATAAGCGACCAAGTAGTCCTTTACCGCGGACGCGGCTATTCGAATAGTTTTATACCCTGCAGGGGTGTACTTCGTCACACACGCTCTCACCACTTATCATCGCTACACGACGTGTACTCGGCAACCTTCAAGCGGAAGCCCAACGTGGGTGTCGGCCACAGCCTACCTAAACACTCGAGTCTCTAGTCCAGGTTTGTCGCCTATTCAGGTTCCATCCGCAGGGACTCCGGCCGAGGTTTCCACATACGGCCCCGAACGATGTGTGCAGGGTTCCCGAGACACCAAACGGGCGACTCGGTACACCGGGCCACGAGCCTACCGCATCACAGCCCACCCCTTGGTCAGCGCTGTCCACGGCCTCCAGCTTACTACAAACACCAGAAACTACGTGCAACTCCTGGACAGAGGACAAGGGTGATTAAGAAGCCGAGGGGGTCCATTGGTTTCGGGCCCAATGCGTGGTAGTAGCTGAATCTTAAATCACGCATACAGATCTCAGTTCTTAGGGACGGTCTCAATGAAACAACCCACCATGTACTCCTACATGGCCTCCCATCGATACCTTTACCAAATCGTATTCAACACCTCACTCTCATTACCGACACACGCTTTCACTCTAGTTCATCACCCTGGACAGATTGGGCTGTTTTCAATTTCTCACGAATAATGCGAACCTGCTCTTCTGCTTCCTGAATCATATCCGGGCCAAAGAGTTTTCTTTCCCCGGTTTCTGACCACTTAAGAGGCGTTCGACATTTTCGTCCATAGAGAACCTCGAAAGGAGCTTTGCCCAAGCTAGCTTGATAACTATTGTTATAAGCGAACTCGGCGAATGGAAGGCATTTCTCCCAATCCATGTCGAAAGACATGACAGAAGCTCAAAGCATATCCTCCAGAATTTGATTAACTCGTTCTACCTGACCACTTGATTGAGGGTGAAAGGCGGTGCTAAAAGAGAGACGAGTTCCCATAGCATTCTGGAAACTTTCCCAAAATCGAGAGGTGAAGAGACTTCCACGGTCTGAGTTAATTTCCAATGGAACACCATGAAGAGACACTATTCGGGAGATGTACAAGTCAGCTAGCTGGCTCGCGGTTATACTCTCACGAACAGGTAGGAAGTGGGCTACTTTGGAAAGACGATCGACAACAATGAAGATAGCATTATTCCCTCTCTTGGTCCTGGGAAACCCGGTAATGAAATCCATACCGATTTTATCCCATTTCCATTCAAGAATAGCCAAAGGCTGAAGGGTGCCAGCAAGCCGTTGATGCTCTGCTTTAACACGACGGCAGACGTCGCAATTAGCAATGTATTGAGCAATTTCTCTCTTCATCCTAGTTCACCAAAACCTCTGGCGTAGGTCTTGATACATTTTAGTACTACCGGGATGAATGGTGAGAGGAGATTCATGAGCTTCCTTAAGGATCAATCGCCTCAGATTGCGTACCTTGGGAACCACTAGGCGGTCTCCAAAGAACACAACACCTTGGTCATCAACGGAGAAACAATCCGCAACTCCTTTCTTGATGTTTCTCTTAATACGGGAGATTCCCGGATCTACCTTCTGAGCTTTGATGATCTGATCCGTAAGGGTAGGTTTCGCCACCAGGGTGGATAGAAATCCACGAGGAACAACGTGAAGGTTAAGCTTGCAGAATTCCTCGTGGAGAAGTGGTTGACTTTGTTGTAACATCAAGTTGTTACAGTAGGATTTACGGCTGAGCGCATCAGCCATGACGTTGGCTTTGCCCGGGGTGTAAGTTATTCCTAAGTCGTAATCTGTGATCAACTCGACCCAATGTCTTTGCCTGAGATTCAAATCCGGTTGGGTGAAGATGTATTTCAGACTTTGGTGATCGGTGAAAATCTCGCAACGGTTACCGAGAAGGTAATGTCGCCATGTTTTGAGTGCATGGACTACGGCTGCAAGCTCTAGATCATGTGTGGGATAATTATCCTCATGTGGACGCAACTGTCGGGTAGCGTAGGAATCACGTGACGATCTTGCATGAGTATGCAACCTAGTCCTTGTCGCGAGGCGTCGCAATAGATAACAAAGTCCTTAGAGAAATCTGGTGGTATGAGTACGGGAGCAGATGTCAGGCGTCTTTTCAGTTCCTGAAAGCTGAACTCGCACTGTGGGGTCCACTCGAACTTTTTATCTTTCTTCAGGAGTTCAGTTAGGGGTTTAGCAACCTTGGAGAAATTCTCGACGAAGCGGCGACAATAGCTCGCTAAGCCAAGGAAACTCCAAACTTCCTTGACCGATTCAAGTGGAGTCCAGTCAAGGATGGCTTGAACTCGCTCGGGATTGACAGCAATACCCTTACCAGAGATTACATGGCCTAGATAGGTCACTTCTGGCAACCAGAATTCACACTTAGAGAATTTAGCATAAAGGCGATGCTCTCGAAGTTTCGTCAGTACTAGCCATAGATGCTCGGCATGTTCTTCCTCGTTCTTGGAGTAGATGAGTATATCATCGAGGTATACTACGATGAATTTATCCAAATACTCCATGAAGATTGAGTTCATTAACCGAGAGAAGGTGGCTGGAGCATTGGTTAAACCGAAAGACATGACGGTGTACTCGTATTGGCCATAACGAGTAACAAAGGCCGTTTTAGGAATGTCCCCGTTCTTGATTTTGATTTGATGGTAGCCCAACCTCAAATCCATTTTAGAGAAGATTGAGGATCCAGCGAGCTGATCATACAGGTCGTTGATCCTAGGAAGCGGATACTTGTTCTTGATAGTGACTAGGTTGGCAGGTCGGTAATCTACAACCATCCGATCCGTACCATCCTTCTTCTTGACGAAGAGGACGGGGCAAGCCCACGGAGAAGAACTAGGACGGATGAAACCCTTTTTCAAGGACTCATCGAGTTGTTTCTTAAGCTCGGCTAGTTCTAGGGGTGCCATCTTATAGGGTCTTCTAGAGATTGGGACGGTTCCTGGAACAAGGTCTATCACGAACTCGACATCCCTGTCAGGTGGAATACCTGGCAGTTCTTCAGGGAAGACATCCGGGAAGTCACGGACTACCGGCACATCTTCGAGGTCTGGAAGAGGGTTGGCATTTAATGAGTAAAGCTGACGCTTAGACACTCGGGTCAAAACATTGACTGTCTTGCCCGACGGATGAGTGAGTTGAACAGTTCTAGTAGAGCAATCAATCTTAGCATAATGGGCTGACATCCAGTCCATACCCAAGATGATATTTATGTCCGAGGACTTGAGAGCTATTAGTGATGCAAGGAAGACCAATCTGTCGACAAGAATTTCATTTCCATGGCTTATCCTAGAGGTTTGCCATCTAGAACCAGGAGTTTGAATGTCCATGGAGGTAGGCATGTCACTAAATGTGGTGTTGTGCAATCGAGCATAGCTCTCAGAGATAAATGAATGAGATGCTCCAGTATCGAAAAGAACAGTTGCCGGAGGGCAATTAACAAGGAGCGTACCAAGGACGACGTTGGGATCCTCATGAGTTTCTTCAGCTGAAACATTGTTGACATGGCCACGTGCAGTGGTGGCTGGCTTGGCGTAGTAAGTATTTCCTGCTGGCTTACCACGGCCAACGGACTGTCCAGGTTGATTGAGGTTGTTTAGGGGGCACTCGCGCAAATAGTGACCCGTTTCTCCACACTTGAAGCATGTCACAACATTGGGGCGTGGAGCAGCATTAGCAGCGGGGCCACCATAGACCTTGGGCGGTGCATACTGCTGGTTGGGGCGAGGCGCCTCGAAGGATGGCCTCGGAGTGAACCTAGGTGGCAGAGCAGTGTTTGGAATCCAGACCCGGCGCTTCTGGGATCCGGAGCCGGATGAGGAACCAAAATCGCGAGAGTGCTTGCGTGTAGCGTCATAGTCAGTCTGTCCTGTCTCGGCACTGATGGCCTTGTTGACCAATTTCTGGAAAGAGGTGCACTCGTGCAGACGAAGATCACGGCGAAGCTCGGGGCTAAGTCCCTTGCGGAACCTTGCCTGCTTCTTGGCGTCGGTGGATACCTCTTCAGGAGCATAGCATGCTAGATTTCCAAACTCACGGCTGTATGCATCCACAGCCAGTCTACCTTGGGTGAAGTTGCAGAATTCTTCCCGCTTACGATCTATGAGACCCTCCGGAATGTGATGCTCACGGAAAGCCTCACTGAATTCAGCCCAAGTAGTGATTTGGCCGGCTGGGCGCATAGCCTCAAAGTTTTCCCACCAAAGGCTAGCAGGGCCTTCGAGGTGATAGGCAGCGTAGGTAACCTTATCAGCTTCAGCTATGTTGGCAGAACGTAGCTTATGGGTGATGCTGCGAAGCCAATCATCCGCATCAAGGGGCTCGACGGAATGGTTAAACTTCGGTGGGTACAACTTGATAAAGTCATTGATGGACACCAGGTCATTCCTCTGGTGA